>NW_028120622.1:0-152500 GCF_965178545.1 Coloeus monedula | reverse complement strand
GGGGCGGTGCCGGGGGCGGAGCGGCGTGACGCGCGAGGCGGGGGCGGAGCGTCGTGACGCTCGCGGCGGGGGCGGTGCCGGGGGCGGAGCGTCCTGACGCGCGCGGCGGGGGCGGAGCGTCGTGACGCGCGCGGCGCGGGCGGAGCCGGGGGCGGAGCGTCGTGACGCGCGCGGCGGGGGCGGTGCCGGGGGCGGAGCGGCGTGACGCGCGCGGCGGGGGCGGTGCCGGGGGGGGAGCGTCGTGACGCGCGCGGCGGGGGCGGAGCGTCGTGACGCGCGCGGCGGGGGCGGAGCGTCCTGACGCGCGCGGCGGGGGCGGGGCCGGGGCCGGGGCGGAGCGGCGTGACGCGCGCGGCGCGGGCGGAGCCGGGGGCGGAGCGTCGTGACGCGCGCGGCGGGGGCGGTGCCGGGGGCGGAGCGGCGTGACGCGCGCGGCGGGGGCGGTGCCGGGGGGGAGCGTCGTGACGCGCGCGGCGGGGGCGGAGCGTCGTGACGCGCGCGGCGGGGGCGGAGCGTCGTGACGCGCGCGGCGGGGGCGGAGCGTCGTGACGCGCGCGGCGGGGGCGGGGCCGGGGCCGGGGCGGAGCGGCGTGACGCGCGCGGCGGGGGCGGTGATCGGGGCCGGGGGGGCGTGACACATGTGTGTGGGGTGGGAGCCTGCGATGAATGGGGGGTAGAGCTTAGGATGAGTGATAGGTGTGGGTGGTGTGTGTGCGCACCGAAAAATTGGCTAATTAACTAATTATCCAATTATCTAATTCAGTTAGTGCTCCAGATGGGATATATTAGATTTGATAAGGAAATTCAACTCCTTTCCTTGACAGAGAATAGTCAAAAACACCAGTGAGCAATGGCTCCTGTACCTGAAGGGAGCCCACAAGAAAGATGAGGAGAGACTGTAAGAGTGGAGTGACAGTGACCCACAAAGACCGTGCTGTACCCGGGCCCGGCCGTGGTCCTGGCACTTTTCCTGCATTCTGATTTTCTGTTCAGAAGTCACTATGTGGCCAAATCTCTGGGTCTGGCTAAACGGTGTTTAGTGCAGAACTGATGCGATGGTCACTCGCAATCGCCCAGAGCAGGAGCCAACTTGCAACTCTGGTGAAACTCAAGTGACACCAGCTGAGGCACACGCTCCAGATAACACACTGTGGGTGTGCCAGGGTCAGGGGCAAATGGTCAGGGCTTACCTTCTTCTGGTTTGAGGCCCAGTTTGGCAGCAACACAACATTCCAGTGCAGGATCAGTGCCAAAGGGAAGGGCTGCACAGATGCCCTGAGCCCCAGTCTCTGCATCAGCAGCAGTGGGTGGGTGGACCTCACCCATTTCCAGATTCAAATCCATTTGTTTGTCACTCCTGCTAGTTTATAGGCTCTGAAAGCTCATTTCAGCTGTTCAGTGACAGCACTAGCTGGTCCATGGATTTAAGGAAGCAGACAGGCTTTGGGAATGTGTGTTGCCATTTGAGACTTGTCCAACAAAAGGGGCACAGGAGGAGGACAGGTGTTAGGACCGAGTCTGGAGAGCTGGCCGCATAAACGACCCGTACACCGATACGATTAAGTATCCTTCTCCCTTTATTGTTCAACTATGCCAACTTATATCTACTTTTGAAAAGATCCATGCCCAGTCCCTCTAGATGGACTCTAATCAGAGGGGGAGCCGGGCAGCTGTATACCTTGCCAAGGACTCTCAGGGCTGCCTGCAGTCAGGGGCCTGTTCAGGAGCTTTTCCTCAGCAACCCTGCAGTGTCCAGTCTTTCCAGGGGTATCATATGCCCTTGTTCCATAAGGAATCCCTCTACTGACAGGGAGCTGTCACCGGCCCCGTGCTCATGGGCTGCAGGGGACACCTGCACTGAGGAAATGGAAATGGGAAAGAGGGAAATGCAACCTGATGGGATGCACCTCTGGCACCACATTTCCTCTTCTTCCTGCTGTCCTGGAAAACCCCAAGTAAATCCAGTCCCTCAGACCTTGCATCCCTGAACACCAGGAGAGCCGGTGTTTTACCCAGATCCCAGTGCCCTGCACGGCTGCGCTGACACGAGCACAGGCCGATTGCTCCGCCCAGCACCATCCCTCATTTTCTTCCCATTGCTCCCCAAGCGTCCCCAAACCACCCCAGCGTGTCTGTGCCGGGGCCAGGGCCTGCCCCGAGCCCGACCAGAGGCTGTCACCCAGCCCTGCACCAGCTCCCACCCCCGGGTGAGCTGGGAATGCACTGAGAGCTCGGCTCCCCGGGCTCCCCAGCACCCAAACCGGTCCTCAGACACACAGAAATGCCCAACCTGCCCCTCTGGGCACAGCCAAACACCACAATTCCATCATCCCCAAGCAACTCTGGCACTTGCCTCTTCACCTCCGCCCATTTCCAGTAGCCGGGGCTAGGACCGGGCTGTCAGAAATAGCATTCCCTAGGCAGTTCATCCCAGCGCAGAGGAGAAGAGGAGCCTGTCCCTGACCCACACCATGGGCAGGACAAGGGGGGCCCTAGCTGGCTTTGCCTACTCCAGCACCAAAGCTCTTGGTCCCAAAGATGGGGCGAGTTCAGTGGTTTTTCCTGTCCTGAAAGAGAGCAGAAAAGGGAAGTTAATCCCACTGTGGAATCCAAGACTCCTGCATTTCCTATTTCTGCTCTGATTGCTCACCGTGGAGTTTTAGCCATGGAAAAAAAAGGAGAATGACACCATATCAAATAAAAAGTTGATTAATCCACGTAGGGGCTGTGGAGAGGATACAAAGGAGCTTTTCCATGATTTTGGGGCTTGAAGAGGGACTGAATTTCCCTCAAAGCTGGGAAGGGCCTGAGGATAATAAAGCAAAGGAGCAGCTTCATCTCTCCCTGGCAGAGAGCTCGGGGCTCCATTATGGATACAAATCAATGCCAGCAGGATTTCAAAGGGTTTCTTTAGGATGTCAGGTCCCTCTTTATCAGATCCCTGCTGGGATTCAGGGCCTGCCTGGTCACGGGGTGCTTTGATAAGGGCTGGATTTAAATCCCAGATCTGAGAACAGACATGAAAGGTCCCTGGGTTTCTAGGGGGTTGAAAAACTCAACCTGGATTCGCTGCAGAGCTGAAAAATCAGGATAAGAGAGAGCAAGGAGTGGCCAGCAGGCTCAGGCTCCTGATCACGCCCCTGGGATCCATGGGATCCATAGGATCCACGGCCTCTGGCACGCTGCTCCAGCACCCTGCAGGGTGACTGACAGCAGGGCAGGGGAAGGAGCCACCAGCAGCTCTGCCATGTGCACCATCATTCACCTTGCACGTGGCCTAAACAGCCACCAAGCACTGATGGACTGACTGAGCCGAAAATATCGGAGAGATCTCAGTTTGCACTCCAAATTCCCTGCAGCCTGTTCCCTTCCTGATCCATCCCTTCAAGCAGCAAGAGTGGAATTCCTTCCGTGGTTGCTCTTTCCCTCCTGTTTGCCACTCAACAAGAAAAAGCAGCCACGTGAACAGGAGTAAAAGCCCCAAACCCACAAAAAAGCACATTCTCAGCATCACTAATCCCTGCCAAATTGCCGGGAACCTTCCAAAACTACATCCAAGCTTGGAAACAGGGATCCAGTTGTTTGTTTAAGCAGCTATTGATCCAGTCTCTTCCAGCTAATTAAACTATTCACTATTTAAACTCATTAAACTGCTCATCCTGCTCCTGGCAGCCAGAGGCAAAGAAGAAATCGTGTCTAGATTAAATGGTGATGGTGAATGTGCCCATCCCAGTCTTTGGAGAGGTTGGAATTGCATCCCTGTTCCTCTGCTCTCTTTTCCTTCCTTTTTCCTGCAGTGATTCCCACACGGATTCCTCAGCTCCAGCTCTCTGAGCAGCCTCAGGGGGAGCATTTCATCCCCTTGGAGCCAACTCCATTTGTTGCATCCTTCATGCCTCAACCACCCCTAAAAGCAGGCAAGTGCTGATGGGCAGTGCAGCTGCTTCCACTTGGGAATGTTTCCAGTGGAACAGGGAGGGAATTCTGAGAAGCTTCCACCCACTGCACGTTATTGCTGGATAAAAGGTGAGGCAGCAAAGGATCAACAAAGGGAGATTTCAGCAAGACAAAGTCCAGACAGAGAGGCTGCAAGTGTGGCTGGGGCTGCTAAACTGGGAAAACTGCAAGGTCAGGCTGTGGGAACATGGATTATACTGAGGTCTGGAACTGGTGTTGGGAAGAGAGGGAGAAGGAGAAGGAGAAGGAGAAGGAGAAGGAGAAGGAGAAGGAGAGAAGGAGAAGGAGAGAAGGAGAAGGAGAGAAGGAGAAGGGGAGAAGGAGAAGGGGAGAAGGAGAAGGGGAGAAGGAGAAGGGGAGAAGGAGAAGGGGAGAAGGAGAAGGGGAGAAGGAGAAGGAGAAGGAGAAGGAGAAGGAGAAGGAGAAGGAGAAGGAGAAGGAGAAGGAGAAGGGCCCGAAGTAACTGCACAGTGAATTTCCTTACCATGAGCCAGGCTCATTCCCTGAGCTGACCAATATCTCTGAGCTCCCCTTCATGGCACAGCCCTGCCAGTAAAGAACAGAAGTTCCTGCTGCTCCCACTGGAATTCTGTAGCGTGCCTGGCATTCCATACGTTATGCTGCCTGAGAATTCCTGCAGCCGTCCTTGGGAAGAGCAGTTCACTGCCACAGGAGGAACAAGAGGAAAGCAGTTGCCACTCTCGGGTTCTGTGCTCTGTAAAAAGTAAAAGCAGATAAAGATCAAAGCTCCATAAAGCTGGAACCATCTCCAACCTCGGGACAGCACTTCTGTGGGAAAAGCATAGATGGGCAATTAGGAAGGAGATCATCATGCAAATGGGCAAGGGGGGGGGAATTAAATTCTGCTGCTTTCTGATTGAGGCCTGCTTCAATTTGCAGCCTTTATAATATCAGTTTAATGGGACTTTTTGTGCTTTAAAGAGGTTTTTATTAGCTGGGGGTTGTCCCTGCCTGGACTGAGGCACAGCACAATGAGTCTCCTGCCTCCTGAAGCCATGTCGTTATCCCAGCATCTGAAATTAAAAACCAGCACTCTGGGAAACCTCTCTACTCTGAGGAGAAGTGTGAGGAGCGTTTGGGTCTGTGGAGAGCCTGGAACAGCTCTGAGAGACACCAAACATCCTGAGGATCCCAATAAACAGCAAAACATTCCAGCAGCTCCTTCCAACACTGCCCTTGTAGGGAACTCTGTCACCCCAGTGGGTATTTGTGGGAGTAAGGAAGAAATCCCACTGATGACCTCAGTGTGATCACCTCTGGTTCGTCTGGGGATAAATCTCCTTTATCCTTCTGGGAGAATAAAGGAATCCAATGCTGCCTTAATCCCCAGCTCCTCAGAGTCTGCATTTCCAGAATCCATCTCCTGGCCCAGCATGGGAAGGGTTGTCCAGCGCTGGAACAGCTGCCCAGGGCAGTGGTGGAGTCACCAGCCCTGGAAGTGCTCATAAAATACATGGATATGGCACTTGAGTGTTCATAAAATACATGGGTAAATACATGGGTAAATATAGGGATAAATTCATGGGTAAATACGTGGATAAACATATGGATAAATGTATATGGATAAACATATATGGATAATCCATGGATAAATATAGTGATAAATATGTATGGATAAATATGTATGGATAAATACAGACCTTGCATCCCTGAACACCAGGAGAGCCGGTGCTTTACCCAGATCCCAGTGCCCTGCACGGCTGCGCTGACACGAGCGCAGGCCGATCGCTCTGCCCAGCACCATCCCTCATTTTCCACCCACGGCTCCCCAAGCGTCCCCAAACCACCCCAGCGTGTCTGTGCCGGGGCCAGGGCCTGCCCCGAGCCCGACCAGAGGCTGTCACCCAGCCCTGCACCAGCTCCCACCCCCGGGAGAGAGGCTGTCACCCAGCCCTGCACCAGCTCCCACCCCCGGGAGAGCTGGGAATGCACTGAGAGCTCGGCTCCCCGGGCTCCCCAGCACCCAAACCGGTCCTCAGACACACAAAAATGCCCAACCTGCCCCTCTGGGCGCAGCCAAACACCATAATTCCATCATCCCCAAGCAACTCTGGCACTTGCCTCTTCACCTCCGCCCATTTCCAGTAGCCGTGGCTAGGACCGGGCTGTCAGAAACAGCATTCCCTAGGCAGTTCATCCCAGCACAGAGGAGAAGAGGAGCCTGTCCCTGACCCACACCATGGGCAGGACAAGGGGGGCCCTAGCTGGCTTTGCCTACTCCAACACCAAAGCTCTTGGTCCCAAAGATGGGGCGAGTTCAGTGGTTTTTCCTGTCCTGAAAGAGAGCAGAAAAGGGAAGTTAATCCCACTGTGGAATCCAAGACTCCTGCATTTCCTATTTCTGCTCTGCTTGCTCACCGTGGAGTTTTAGCTATGGAAAAAAAAAGGAGAATGACACCATATCAAATAAAAAGTGCCCTTTTCCAGCATTTTTATTCCAGGCATTAAAAGGATGCTCATTTCTCTTCTAGCATTGTTTCCCTCATTTTAGGAGAACCGTTTTCATCCCAGGCCCCACTCGTCAGTTGTTCGATCCTCTGGCACTGGATTTGGACAAAAGAAGGGACGCACCTGGACTGCAGGAAATCACTGAGAGAAACCCTTCCAAAACGTGACAGAGAAAAACAACAGGAGATGCAGGAAGACACATCCCTCATTTGCACGTCTGGAACGCTTTTCTAAAGACTTCTCTGCATCTGGATGCTTTTTGCTCTTGGCTTTCTTCACAAGAACGCGTTTGCTGCTAAACACGTCTCAGACCCTTATTTGATCGGGATAAGGTGGGATGGAGATGAAGACTCCCACAGGGAATAGCCAGGGAGATGCAGGGTCTGGGAACATCAAGGATGGAGAAGAGAAGGAACAGGGATTGTTTTTCTTGTTTAGAGCCAGCAGTGCTGTGAGCTTGGAGAACACACGGCACCGCAGGGATCCAGGGCAGGAGCGGGATAACTGCGGGATAAGGGGAATCTGCTCCCACTCCAGGGCTGTGCCAGTGAAGGAGGGGAATTTTTTAGTGCCTTCATTACACACAAGAACCAAACCCAGCACCACCGAGCTGGACTTTCGTGAGCTGCAAAACAAAGCGGCCCCTGGCCTTTGGGGGAACACAACCTCACCAAGTCACGGAGCCAGGGGATGACACTTGGGAATGATCCTTGCTGCTGCCTGCAGGCAAATCAGATGAGGGAGCCACAGGAGCTGCGGGGTTTCCTGCTCTGCCTGCCGTGCCATCGGTCCAGACCAGGAGACCTTTCCTGGAACAGATCTTCCCTGTAAAGGGAGCTACACCAAAGCTCAAGCCCTCATTTAGAGACCCTTGGAAAAGCAAAGGTGAGAGGGGATTACCTGGAGCCCCAGGGGACCGAGGCGAAGGCTATGAAGAAGCAGACAGCAAAGTGCTTCCACTGCTTCTCACTCCAGCAAAGGGAACATCCCTGGAATTTCATGTCCGGCATCGCTCCCAAACCCCACAGGTGAACCCACACGTACTCCAAGGCTGATCTCCTTCAAACTTCCAGCAGCACAGACTCACCGGGAGGAACTGCAATCCAAGGACACACATCAGCAACCGTCTTCCCGCTTGCCCCTCTCTCCACATTTTCCCTTTCCAGTGGGATGCAGGTGCCACCCCCCAGAGGCAGGAAAACTGCCTTGCAATCCAGTACAAAACCTGCCTGGAAAGCCCAGGATGCCTGGAGCCAGCAGCCGTTTCTCCTGGAGCTCCTGCTGACAGGCATTTGAAGCCTGCTGTGCCTCACAGCTGCTTTTCTGCCAAGGGCATTCCCATCTTTTCTTTTTTAGCCCAAAGAAAGGTTTGCAAAGCTGAGTTTTGTGAGAAGCGCTTCATATTTGGATCATTCTTAACTTGGAGTTTCCCTTGGCACCAAAATCAGGGGCTCACCTTTTGCTTGGAGCTTGGCTGAAGTCCTCAGCAGTGCCAGGGAATGTGGCCATTGGAGGCTTTGGGCAGATTTGGCTCATCTGCCTTTTTAGGCCTTGTTTCTTTCTCTCAGCCTTCCCACTGGATTGTGGCCTCCAAGGAATACGTAAAATCCCATTCCATTCCTATTCTTTCGGACAATTTTTTGTACCGTCCCTGTACAAAACGAGGCCCCCTGTTCGGATGCTTTTCCCCACCGTTCCCCGGCACTTTTATCTGCCGGTGCATTCCCTGCGTTGGTCGGGCTCTTCCCAGCTCTCTGAGCTCCTTCACAAGGCAGGAGATCGATTTGGCCCAGGAACTAAACCCTCCCGAGGAATTGTCTGATGCCATCTCCGCATTTGGCACCTGATCCTTGTGCTCAAAGGATCCCTCTTTCTTCCCTTCAGCCAATTCCAAGGCTCGCTGCCCCCAGCTGCGATCAGGCCCCAGCCTGATCCCTGCAGTCTTCCCTGCCGGGATCCTGCTCAGGAATCCCTGGGCTACAAATGTAAGAATTCATTCTTCCCACCCCTGCCCAGTTCCAAAGGATTTGGTGTCTGCCTTACCCGGCTGGAGCCTGCTTCCAACTCTGTTCTTGCTGCTTCTGCTGCTTTCCAGTTCCCAGGAATTCCACCGACGGAGCGACAGCGTTTTCCAGCTCCGCCAGGATTCCCTCTGCTGCGTTTGGGTGCTGGAAGGATATCAAAACCAGGCTCTCTGGGGCTTTACTATCAGGAAATTACATCCCCGGATTTGTTCATTTCCAAATATTATCTCTTCCCAACAAAGCACTGGGCATCCAAGGAATACAGAAAGTGATGGGCTGACCACTGCTTACTCCTCTGGAATGTCAGAGCTTGGAAAAAAAGGGCACTTGAGGCTTCTCCTGGTGCTGCCCGTGAGGTGTATTTTACTTGAGAGCCCCTTCCCGTGTCTTTCCCTGTATCCACCAAAAAATCCACCCCTTCATTCCCCAGCTGCTTGCTTCCTCCCTCTTTTCCTGTATCCAACGGAATTTTAACAGGTCAATAGTCCCCTCTGCAAGAGCACCTTTCATTCCAAACCTAAGAACAAACGAATCACTTCCCTTCCACCGTCCTTATTAGGATTCCACTGAGAGCAGTGGATGGAAAATGATCCTCTCCTGGTCCCTGCTGGATTCCCGGAGCAGGGATCCTTTCCCTCTTTCCCCCCACCACGGTGCCCTCCTCCCCCTCCCGCCCCACCCCACACCCTTTTCAGGCTTTGTTCCACAGCTTTTGCCTCCAGGCCTCAGATCCTTTCGTTCTCCACGAGCTCCCAGCAGCTCCACAGCCTTTCCTCTCCCATCCCGACCATTTCTCCGGGAATGGAGCTCCGCATTTCAATTGCCTTCTCTTTTCTCTGACTATTCCCACCAATCCAGAAGACCTAAAGCTGACACAAGGAACACTCGGTGCCCACAAATCCAAACCCAGACCCGGCCATCCCCAAACCAGCAACTTCCGGACAATTTGCATTCATTCCAACCTAACACTGAGGACTCACCCAATCCTTCAAAATTCCCAAGAAATATCCTGTTGCCTTCACAGCTCCCAGGGGATTCTGCTTCGTGCTCACACGGATTTGGGACTTCCCTGAAAAAACCCGTGCAGGGCACGCTGGAATCCCCGATCCCGTGAATCCGGGGAGCGTTAAAAGCTCGGTCCAGCCTGGGCCCCCGGAAATTTTTGCCAAATATCCCCCAAGTCCTCGGGATAACAGAACTCTCTGGTACTGCATTTTTGGCGTTGTAAAGCCTGGAATTCCTTTATTCCTAGTGCTGGGCTCTGCATATGGCTGAGAAAATCCCGGCCTCCACACAGACCCAGGTTCCAAACTTTTTGATACATTTTAGCAAGCCGAGAAATTCACCTTCCCTGCTTCTTCTTAAGGGCATCCTTCTCTTCCCTTACCCGGCGTGCTCTCTCCCACTGGGGGTGGGTTTTCCCCTTCCCATGCCAATTAGTCCCTACTTCTAGGAGGTTTAGGTACCTTTCTTCCCTGGCAGGGATTTCTTAACACAGCTACCGAGGCTTTGGGAGTCTCCTTTATCTTCTACTTTCTGGGAAAACACCCTGTGATCCATAAATGCCACAATCCAGGTGCCCAACTTCAACAAGACATCCTTTTTACCTAAAAACACACACTCTCAACTCTTAGATCTTTTAAAGTTTTACCCCCGCAAAATTCCCCTATTTTTCCACCACTGAATTCCTCAGTCCTGCTTCCAAGGATTTCTTGAATACCACGGGGCTTTTCTCAAGATTTACCCCCACGACCTTCCCTACGTGCCCACTGCTCATCACCTCATTTTTCCCTCAATGTGGTCGTTCTCCACCCCAGAGACTTTGTCAAGTGTTGCCTCCAAAATGTTCCCCATCTCTCCACTACTCAGTTCCCCATTTTGCCTCCAAAATATTCAATCTGTCCCCTCCAGATTGCATCCACTTTTACCCCCAACGTTTTACTTCCTCTACAATATTGATTCAACCTTTTCCACCCCAAAAATGTGCATTCTCTCCCTTGAACACCACCTCAGCTTTTCCCTCAAAAATGCCCCAGAGGGAAACTCAGATTCAGCCCCCAAAC
This sequence comes from Coloeus monedula, assembly GCF_965178545.1. Taxonomy (NCBI): domain Eukaryota; kingdom Metazoa; phylum Chordata; class Aves; order Passeriformes; family Corvidae; genus Coloeus; species Coloeus monedula. The sequence continues at coordinate 141,987 of NW_028120622.1, read as the reverse complement.
TCCCATTTGCCTACACAAACAGTTCTTGTGGCCCCTCTCAATTCCCCCAGGCTTTCAGCTAAAGGAAGAACTGGAAGCCCATTCCCTCATCTCCGCCCTTGTTTTGCTTTCCTGGAAAACCTTGCGATCCCACACTTTCTCCAAGAGATCTCCTGGGAGTACTGGAAGGTTTGCTCTCTCAGAGCGCCAGGGGGCTTTACAGCACTTGTTCCTCTGCGTCTTTACCCTTTCATCAGGTTTCCCCTGGAACGGTGTTGTGGGAGAAGCTTGGAACTACCAGAAATGGATCACGTTCGCATTTTTTCCCCACCAGTTTTTATCTGGTTTCAAATTCATGCAATTACCCTCAAATGTGCCCTAGAACACTGCTGTGAAAGGATCAATGAGAAGAACAGCCGGAAAGCAGAAAACCACCTCCAGCAGCAGCCACAATGATCCCATTTCTCTTCTTACCTGGTCCTGCCAGAGCTCCCAACAGCCATTCCCATTCCAAAACAAGAGCTGTGGAAGACATTCCTGCTGTCCGTGAGGGTGAGGCGGCAGTTCTGGATGTTCTTCGCTGTGCAATCAGACAACAAACAGAGTGTAAATGATCCTGGTGGTCCCTTCCAAGCCAAACCAGCCCGTGATTCCATGCGTGGATCAGCACCTGTCCCAGCTCCATTCCAGAAACCTCCTCCCACTAACCCAGAACTTTCCTTTTTCTGCTCAACATCAGGGGTTTGCTGCCGAGTGCCCCGGGCAGGGGACGCCTCAGCCTTCCCTGGGACCGCAGCATTCCCTGGGCTGCCTCAGCATCCCCTGCGCTGCTGTTCCACGCCCATCCCGTGGTCCAGCGCCTGCGCGGGCTGCAGTGCCGGGCTCTCCCCACGAGGCGGCAGCACCGGGAGCGAGCAGCCCCGGCCGGTCCCGCTGTCTCGGGGCAGCTGCGCCTTTAACCCGCCCTGAGCCGGCGGGGCCGTGAACACAGCGGGCACAAACCCCACCGCTCCCCTTTATTTCACCCTCAGAGGCACAGGATCGCAGCATTTCCTGGGCTGCAAGGGACCCACAGGGAGCATCGAGTCCAAATCCTGGCCCTGCACCCCAAGAATCCCACCCTGTGCCCGAGAGCCTTGTCCAGACCCAAACTCTTCCCCCAAGATCCTGAAAACACAGAGGGGCTGGGAGAAGGATGACCACGGAGGATTTTTTTATACAGATCTCCTTGTACGATCGTTATATAATATTATTAGACAGTCCAGGAACCCATCCCTGTGCCGCGACACTCATCCCTGGGCCGGAATACCGATCCCCCGCGGCCCCCACCGTCCGCTCGGGGCTGTCCCCGTTCCCCGCTCACCTCCGAGCCCGGAGCACCCGCGCCGGTGCCCCCGGCCCGGCAGCGCTGCTCCCCGGGCTCCCCGCCATTGCCGCTCCTGGCGAAGAAGGGCGGGAGTCGCCGGTACCGCACCGATGTGGCTATTCGACCTTCTCAAGTAGGCGGCCGCGAAGGACCCCCCCCCCCCGCCCCCCCCGCTCCGTCTATTCGACTGCCTGAATGCTCCCGCCTGCCCCAGGCGCCGCTGACCCCACAGTCGGTGTCCGCGTAGCGGGAAACGCCTCAGAAAATTGCGTGCAAGCGCTGGGCTGGCGTCGGCGTCGGCGTCGCGTTCAGGCAGCCGAATAGACGCAGCTTGGGGGGGGGGGGGGGGCTTCCCTGCCGCCATATTGAGAAGGTCAGAAAACAGTGCACACGACCGCCATCTTTAGTGTGGCAGTGACGACACTTCCGCCCTTCGCCGCCATCTTGGGTGCTGGCAGAAGCCACTTCCGGTCGAGCCGCCATCTTTAGTGTGGTACAATTAGGGCCCCCGCCGCCCCTCACAAGGGCTTCTGTCTAGTCGGCTGCCTGAATCCGGCCCGGACTCCGACGCCGGCCCCGCGCCTTCCGCGCGATTTTCCGCGGTGCTTCCCGGTGCGAGGACACGACTGGCGGGGTCAGCCGCGCCGGAGGCGGGCGACGGCTCCGCGACCGGCGGCAGGCATCGGCAGGGACACCTCTCGCAGGGGGCCTAGTGCGTCCGCCATCTTGAGTGTGGCGGAAGTGTAAACCACCCTCTGCAAGGTCCTGGCAGATAATAAAATAATAAAATAAAATAAATACTGTCATATTCTAATAAAAACGTCACTTAACGCCGTCCCGAGAGCGCGGAACTGCGCCTTCCTTTCCGAGCCGCCTCCTTGAGAGCGACACGCGGGCGGCTCTATTCCGACCGTGCCCGCCCGGTGCCTCCCGCCCGGGTCGCGCTGCGACCGCGCCTCTGCTGCCCGGCAAAACCGGCCCCGCCGGGCCGCCCCCCGCGCTGTCATTCCCCGCGGTCACCGCCCCGCACGGCGCCCGCTCCTTTCCATAGCTGTGGCCCCGCTCATGCACGGCCGTGTCCCTTGGCGCTCCGAACCGCCCTTCGCCCCTCCCCTCCGCTGACACACCCGGCCCCGCTCGCTCCCGCTCCTTGCCACGCTCGGCAGCCACCGAGGCCGCCGCCCTCTCGGCTCAGCCGGCACCGGGCGGCAGCAGCGCCGGGGCGCCGTGTCGGGGGCGGCAGTGCCGCGCTCTCGCCACCAGGCGGCAGCAGCGCCGCCCAGCTCAGCCCGGGGGCAGGCACAGAGCACAGGGAAAAGCCGGCTCCGGGCGCTCTGCAGCTCCTGCAGCCCGAGCGTCTCGGCTCCTGCGGCCAGGCGCTTGCTGCTTTCCTTCCTACAGAAAAACGCCGGCTCGTTGGTTTCAAAACTTGCTGATCTCTATTCTCAGCTTCTTGTACTCCTATATTCAACAGATTAGAGAGGGAGGGCTGGCTCATTTCAAAATGAATTTACATCTAAATCAGTAGCATTTGTCTATTGATGCATAAAAGAAGAACTTAACACGTTTTGGTATTCTGCACACATCCCCCGCTGGGAGCAATGATAAAAAGTTAAAAACAAATGAAATTTAAAAAGTAGAAAGTTAGAAACAAAGTTACAACAGCAGAAATTTAGAAACAATCAAAGAGGTAAAATACAAGAAACAAACAAATTTCTAAAGGGAGAAAGGTTGAAAGTTAAAAACAAAGAAACAAAAAAAAGTAGAAACAAAGAAAATTAGAAAGGTAGAAATTTAGAAACAAAGTCACAAAGGCAGAAGGTGTTGAGCCTTTGACAGGGTACCCCTCCTTCTCGGACCAGGGTGAAAGAGCAGAGGAGGCTGCTGTTCTGCTAAGTTCTTTATTTCACGGTCTCACAGCTGTCTTGAAGGCAGAGTTCGAATGGGGTTACATGATAAAGCCGAGCAGCAGCAACAGGCAAAACCAGCTTCTTCTATATGCTCCATACACTCTATTTTTTTCTTACAGAAGTGTGGATTCTATTTGTTAATTGACCAATAAGATTAACACACGATTCGAGTTTTCGTTTTCTTAACCCATCCTGCTCTAACACTCGTAAGCCTCACACAAGTGTTACATCTGTATTACACAGATTTGCACATACAGTTTCTATCAGCTCTTATGGTTTATGTGAACACTCCATCTAAAACATGTGAACAGTGTAATTCTATCTAGATTTTGTCTAAAGTAAAGAATTCTGTGAAAAGGTAACACTGCTGCAGCAAGAGCTGTGTTTAAGATCTCTGCTACAGCTTTTTCAGGTTTAAGGCACTTAGCATCTATTTCTACTAAAAGTTAAAAATCTGTATTTCTATTTCACTTCGGTGTGGCTCCATGGATGTCAGCTTGTCCAAAGGTTTTAATTCAAACCTAGTGCTTTGGCTTCCCTCTGGGCCTGAGGCCAGAGGAGCCTTCACTCTAACAAGAAGGTTAGAAACAAAGTTAGAAAGGTAAAAGTCAGAAAGTAAAACACAAATTTAGAAAGGCACAAAGTTAGAAATGTAGAGTGTTCAAAACAAAGTTAGAAAGGTAAAAATGGGGAGAAAAACAAAGGTATAAAGTTTCAAAGTTCCAAACAAAGGCAGAAAGGGACAAATCTAGAAAGTTGGAAACAAACAAAGAGAGAAAGTCAGAGATGTAGAAAGTTAGAAACTAACAAAAGTAAAAATGAACAAAGGTAAAAAGAGAGAAAACTTAGGTGGTACAAAGTCATAAAAGTAGAAACAAAAAAGGTAGAAAGGCAGAAGGTCAGAAGGGTAGAAATGAACAAATGCACAAAGGTAGAAATGCAGAAAGTTGGAAATGAAGAAAGATGGAAAGATAGAAAGTTTGAATGGTAGAAACAAACAAACGTATCAAGTTAGAAATTGAGAAAGGTAGAAAGCAACAAAGGTAGAAAAATAGAAAGGTAGAAATGAACAAAGGTAGGAAGTTGGGGAGGCAGAAAGTGCAGAGGCTGGCAGCAGCCATTCCAGCCTTAACGAGAGCCCTGTGTGGAAGAGCACCTTGTTCCATTGATCTTCACTTTGCTAAGGGCCTTCTGCTCTCCTGGGAAAGATGCAGAGCAGGCAAATGGCTACAGGTAGAAGCACCAGGTGTGACTGTTCTTCCTTCACCTCCCAGAAAGCTGGGGGGTTTCATGTTTGAGTCAGTGGCCCAGAAGGGGCAGAGAGTCTGCCCTGACCAGTCTGTGGGCATGGATCTGTTTTGTCTTTCCCTGTGCCCATTCCCAAAACTCTTAAAACTTTCCCAAAATAGAAACACAAAGCCTGGGGCAGATCATGCCTGAAGAAAGAGTGGTCTCTTGTTTTATTCCAAGCTGCTACAGAAACAAACAAAGGTAGAAAGGTAAAAATGAACAAAGGAGGGAAGGTGAGAAAGGTAGTTCGAAAATCAAAGTCAGAGAGAGAGAGAGAAAGAAAGTCAAAGTCAGAGAGAAAGAAAGAAAGTCAGAAAGAGAGAAATAAAGTCAGAGAGAAAGAAAGAGTCAGAAAGAAAGAGAAAGAAAAATAGAGAGAAAAAGGAATAGAGAAACAGAAGAATAGGGTTTGAGAGAAAAAGAAATCGAGTGTAAAAGAGAATTAGTGTTGAAGAGAAAAAGAGAAACTGAGAAATAGAGTGACAGAGACATCCAGAAACAGTTAAACAGCAAGAAAAAGATAAAGAGTTAGAAAAAGTCAAGTGAGGAATAGACTGAAAAGTAAAGCAAAGCAGAGTAGCAAAGCAAGAAATACGGCAAAAAAATTACTAAACCACACCAAAGGAAGAAAGCAACCAAAAGGGAGGAGGGGGGTATCTTTATTAGGGTTTATTCAACTTGATTGAACAAGGGTTTTTTATTTACACTTCAGCAAAGCAAGTGGAAACAACAATGTACACAAGCACAAATACAATCCATATGCACACTGGTCAAAGTCCAATTGACATACAGAGCAATATGTGCAAGTGCAGCAGCAAACACCAACACAGAGCAACACAAGCCAACCCCCTATCAGTACAATGGAACAATTGTTCTATTTCTGGAAAATTCATTGCATTTTATTGTTCCAGGAAACCCAAAACAACAGCAGCACAGGGAGAACAAAACATTCATCCACCACACACCTCCTTCAGCTGACACACAAACCCACCCTCGCTCTCGTCTTGAGAGCACCCCATGGGAACGCGGTTCCCGGGAGCCCCAAAATCATCCCGCCTGACAAATCTCCGGCACGGTCGGCACCCAAACCCTGGCGATGAACGGCACCTCACAGACCGGCCGGGTCCCAGATAAACAAACCCAGCCAGGAGGGAAAACATCCCCAGCCAGCGCAGCAGGTTGTTTTTACTCTGAGTTTAAAAAGTAGCTGAAAAGCCTGAAAGGCAAAACTCACAACAGAGAAGCACAAAACAAGACAAATTATCTTCCACCGTCCTCAGTAGCCTCAATTCAGGCAAGTCAACAGAAACTCAAGAGCACCACAGGGCAAAGGTCCAGGTGTACCTTGAGATACACTCAAACATCCTGGAGTCCTGGATGTGGGAGCTTTGCCTGGGGGGTGCTCGGTGCGGGTTCGGACGGTCAGGACGGTGACGAGAGATCTCTGCAGTCAGATCTTGGAACACGCGGTTTATTGCAAAGGGCGTGGGTACAGGGGCACTGCTTAGAGCTGCAGCTGGCAGCTCTGAGCAGGCCCAAGAGAGCAAGAGAGTAAGCGGGTAAGTAAAGAGAGGGAGAGAGAGGAATGAAGGTGAAGAAGTAGTGAGAGAGAATGTGTGTAGAGTATAGTAAGAGTGTCTGAAGTCCTGGTTACAATACAATAAATCATCTTCTGTACTGAATATTCTAATTGTCACTAACCAATCTAATACAAGATACAAATCCTATAGCATTTACATACAGCCTATAAGAGTTCTTATATTACCATAGAGTGTTACATCTTAACTTCTAAAAACTACTCTTTGGACCCCTTCTGCTGAGCTAGTAGAGTCTGCTCTGACCCTTGGACCTGCCTGCAAGCAGAGGGTATTGTTCAATCAAGAGGGGATTACCTTCAGTCAGCCATACCATTGTTTTCCAGTTGTTCAGTAACTAAGACTTGGTATTTCAAAAGGTGGCTTTCATTTCGATGTCGCTTATAGTTTTCATATTCCCAAAATCTTTTGTCAGGCAATCATATTTATAAGGCTTTCCTGTTTCATCTTCCCCAACACCTGGATTTTCCTAGTGCCTCGGTACCCAACATCAGGGGGGAAAATATCCCAGTTGAGGCTTCCCCAGCCCATCTCCAGGTGTCACCCCCAGCCCTCCCAGTGGCTCCCAGTTCCCAGGCACCCAGCCAGCAGCTCCTTGGTCCTGGGAGGCGTGTGGCACTTCCAAAAGTACACCATGCCTTGGAGCAAGCTGAGCAAACAATTCCAGACCTAAAACCTTCAATCCCTGCACGTCAAGGCAGACTCACAAATGCCCAAGAATTCGCACCTGCCATGGAAAAGTTAAAAGATCAACGTCTGCCTGAACTGCATTTGCAGAGTCCAATTGCACCCATTTTGCTCTGCCTCACGCTCGCAAATTGCCCGGAACGTGCTGTGTACAACAGCCTGGAAACCATGGAAAACTCCTGACACTGGTATCCCGATGCCTCTTGCAGACACCCAGCTCAGGGAAACCTTTGCAGCAAAGCAAATCCTAAAGGAGCTGTTTTCCCCGAGGAAGCCCAGCAGCGGCAGCGCTGGCCCAGAGCACAAAGCAGCAGCTCTGCTGGGGAAGAGCATCCTTCAGTTCCTCTGCTGCTCACTTGACCAGAGAGCTGTTCCTAGGCCACATTCACTGCCCCACCCTGGATGAAATACCTGCACCCCCCCTTCCAAGTGCTCACTGCTCCCTGCTGTTCACGTGACCTTTTCTACATCAAACTACCAGGAACAGTGCCCAGACAAATGGAGACCTTTCAAAAAAAAAAAAAGATAAAAAACCTGGGTTTGCATAAAGTACTGAATCTAAAAACTTTTATGTTTCCAGTATTCCAACCATGTCCAGATGGTGAGCAGGTGCTAGAAATAACAACAGAAAAGCACAAGAAGAGACAAATCTTCCTTCTCGACCTTCAATATCCTCAATTCAGGAAAATCACCAAACTCAACAGCTCTATATAGAAGGGGAAAAAACCCCACGTGTACTTTGAGCTGGTGAGAAGAACAGGAACCTGCAGCAATTAAGGCTGCACAGTCCACAGCAGCGAGAGCTCAGCACACATCCAGAGAGGCAATTCCAGCACCTACATTAAAAAAGAAGAAAAAGTTGATTACTTTTTTTTAAAGTTACTCTAAGTTCGTAAAACCAAACCAACCTTCGCTCTTGATTTTGGCTCACTGATGCACACACACACACAAGAAGCCAACGGTCACACAGGCCCTGCTTGCAGAATTCCTGATCCAAACCCTCGCCTTTTCTGCCCAGCACTGAGGGAAATCTGACAGAGGATTCATAAAGAGCCCTCACTGAGAGCAGTCATCGCCCCAGGCCTTCAGGCTTGGCAAAATCCTCAAGTGAACGGACCCAAATTCAATTCCTAAATCTGAATCTCTGACAAGTCCTGTTAGAAAGACAGCAGACAGTCCATCAGAACACAGAATTAAAAGGCTGCACAAGGAATAACAGAAGCTTTTCCAGGAATAGCACAAGTTCCTTCTCTCCCTCACCGGTCCGGGACCGTGAGACCGAACCTTGGGCCCCAGGAGACAGGAGAGCTGCTATCAACACCCGAACCTCCCAAGCGTTGTTATTGCTCAGAGAGCTGCGCCGGCACTGAGCTACTCCCATGCGCCTGCAGGGCTCTGGGGAGGGGCAAGACGACCTCCCACTCCTGCCTGGAGAAATTTCAACACCCTAAAAAGTCATTTCCCTTCTCTCTCTCTGAGCCACGGCCAAAGCAGCTGTGTGGAACGACCCGGGGGATTTATGGGAGGGCTGATTCTCTCAGGAAAGACCCCAGACCCTGAGGAAACAAAACCACCCCAAATTTCCAGCTGAAAACACGCTGCCTCCTGAACGGGAGCGCACAAAACTCTCTAGAGCCAGACAGGAGGTGACAGACCGGAAAAAGCCAAAAGATGTGCTCTGCTTGCATGCACTCTCTGACTGGTAATTCCACAGGAAATTCCCCACGGATCGTCAGCAGTCGCCTACAATTTGTCCTCTGCAATCATGACTGCCTTGGCTTTCTGTGGAAGCGTTTCAAACATCCAGGGAGGGTTCAGGGCCTCGGCTGGCTCGTTTATGGCTCTTCCTGACAGGCCCAGGCCAAACCCAAGCACCCCCCTCACTGCTCCAGCCCCAGGTTCAGGGAAATATTGATACGGCTTAGAAATACTCTCCTTCCCTGCAACTCAGTCCCTCCCTGCACATCCCCGGAGAGGATTTACTCCGTCCTTTGTTCCCGACAGCACCTCTCCAGCACAAGTCCCGCTTCACACAGACACTGACTAAGCAGACCTAAGGCAATGGTTCCAGCAGCAGCTGCAATCCCGAGCTCCCTGTCTCCTGCACAGCTCATCCAAGCACTCCCAGCAATCTCACCTCGGCCCAGACACCCTCTGTCCTCAGAGGGAAACGCAACCCGATGGCACGCAGCTCTGGCACCACATTCCCTCTTCCCTTCTCCCTTTTTCCAGCACACCAGGCTGCTGGCAATGGCATTCCCATGGCAGTTCATCCCAGCACAGAGAAGAGGAGCCTGTGACTTACCCACACCATGGGCAGGACAAGGGGGGCCCTAGCTGGCAGGGACGGGTTCTTCTAGCACAGAGGTTTCTGAGCCCAGAAAGGAGCCTTGCTTTGGCTTCCCTGACTTATTCAGCAGCCCTCTGGAAACACGTGGCAAGGAGGGAAGCTGCTTTTCCTGACACCATTCAGCTGCCAAAACCAGTAACCCCTCCACAGTGCTCCTGCAGCCTTGCCTGGCCCTGGGGCCATAGAGCAGGAGCCTTGTGGGCATGAACCTGCCCCTGATTCATCCCCTGAGCAAAACCCGCTAGTGAAAGGTGGTGAGAGCAACCAGGGCAGGGGTGGTAAGCAAATCTGGGACCACTTAGGAGAGGCCTGTGCCACCAGAAATGTAGAATAGTGTCTTTCAGTTGAAGGGGACATACAGTGTTCATCTAACCCAGTTGCCTCACCAAACACGCTATCTGACATACAAAATAATAAGCAGAAACCTTATTTCTGATATTTCCTCACTTCTAAGTCGCAGAACTTGCAACTAAACCTACTCCATCTGAAAATTTGCGAATGTCATTTATTAGATTATTTGTAATCTTCCTCGCTGCTGAAGGGTTAACATGGTGTCCTTACATCCTGATGCTTATAAATAATCAAGGACACAGCAGAATTCTTCACTAAAATCTACTGTAGTCTTTTCCAGAACTGATTTCTAATCCTTTCCAAGACAGCTGCACAATTTAATATTAAAAAAAAAAAGTGCTGAACCATATTTCACAACTTGCCAGCTGCCTGCCAGGGCAGACGGGTGCATGGCTCTGGCAGGGAGGGCACAGCCTCAGCACCAGCCTGCTTGGAGAACCTAGCTCTGCTCAGTGCCTCAAGCAGCAGTGCCTCAGGAAGGACCCTTTCCCAGCCCATCCAAAAGGACATAGGCACTTATTGGTCTGGCCACAGGGAGGGGGTGAGTGCTGCAACGGGGAGGCTCCTGCACAAGTTTGGAGTGGGCAAAGAAGGCACAACTGAGAAGGAATGGCCACCTCAGCCCCTCTCCTTCATTACAGCTCTGCACCTTCCCCTACCTGTAGGTCATAGGGGGAGGTGACAATGGGCATGGAGGGAATTAGTTGGCTGAGCAAGCTGGCGGGCAGAAGGTCCAAGAAGCTGACTTGCAAAAAAAAAAAAAAAAAACAAAACCTAGAACGGTTCATCGTGATTAACCACATATCAGAAATGCCTTCCTCTCTAATGGTAAAGCCACTGACACACTTCTTCTCTTGCTTTGTCATTTATCTCGTAAATCAACCCATCTGCTTTCAAACCAAACGTGCCAAGTAAATACGAAGATTATTAGGAAGCCTTTTTATTTCCCTAGAGCAAATTAAACAGCTGGAGGTTACATTTTTTTTAATATTGCCAAGCTGTTACCAGGCGTAACAAAAGGCAGTTGGCTGCACACACAGCCCCGCAATGTTTCACTGGGCTGATGCAGCAAAATCAAGGAACTTGTGCCTTGCACCCAGCTGCAAATGCCAGCGACGCACCGCTGATTTTATGGCAACTGTCACACCAGGAGAGCTGATCCTCCCAGACAGTGGAAGTACACAATTAGGTCACATTAAACATCGAGAAAATGCCACAGCAGTTCCACATGCCAACTACAAGGGAGTGACACTGGAAAACAGTTCCTAGCTGGCAAGAGCCATCCCAGCATCAGTGCATAATAAACTGCTAAAAGTTGACAGATGAAGTCTGAGGGTGCAGAAGCGTGAGCAATCACCCAAACAGAGGGATTCGTAACATTTTCCCACAAGGCAGAGAAGTAAGACAGGCAAGCACCAAAGCCTGGTTTATTCCCCCTGGGAAGCCACCGCTACCTCCTGTTCACAGAAACAGAGGGGCTGGGTACAGCATTCCTTCAGGAGGGTTTCCTTTAGGGCCAGAATAACAAGATGAAGCAGTGGTGCTCACAGCAGAAGCTTCAGACTTGTGTAGGCTTTTTTTTCCATGTACAACACCAAGCTCCTAGCCTTACCACAGGAGCAAAAGTGTTTGCAGTGTCCTGACCATTGCACCCACACACTACAAAGTACGTCCTTGGCCAGAGGTGGACTAGCGAGAAAAGCACAGCCCACTCTGCTTACAGAAAGCCTTTTGCATCCTGTCAGCACCACCTACGTTCAGCTTAGTCCAGTCTTGCACACCTGAAATCAAAGGTAGTTATGAAAGGCAGCTGTTGTCACAGATAACAGACATTCTGTTGCACAATATTTGGTGCTCGCCACAAATTGCACCGAAACAACTTCTATGCCATTGCCACAACAGTGGTAATTCTTTAAAACATGAATAAAAGGGCTCTGTACAGGAGGGCAATGCTGCATGGGGAGAGAACACACCACACCATGTAAACTTCAACACTGTGAGAAGTGTCAGTCTATGTCTTTTTACTCCCATATATCTTGAAACTACTTGTGGAGTCTACTGATGACAAAAGCATGCTTAATTTTGCCTGTGATCAAAGACACGGCCATGATGCAGCAGCAAGCAGTGCACCTCAGGGAAACGTCACACAGTTTTTGGGATGGTAAGTGGGCAGCACAGCTTTCTCAGCACATGAATTAACACCTCAATTCTTTAAAAGTTTCCATTTTACCAGTTTCTTCACCAGCACTAGTTGGCGTGATCAGCAGTCCTGTTGCAGTATCTCCTCTGCATGCATCCTCACAGAGCATCCCCATGGTTCGCTCCCAAACACAAGAGCAAGGCTATTCTTTACACTTTTAGGTCAGCCCTTTAGCACAGGCCAAGAGCAGCAGCTCATCCCAAAAGCAGCTGTCAGAAAGGCACAGGCAGATACGCATGCAGGAAGTAACCTCCTGAGGTACTGCTGCTGCACTGCCCATGACCAGGTCTGAGAGCAAAGCCACGCACCAGCACATGCTAAGAACCAAGCTGAGGGCTTAGAGGAAACAACCAACCTCCAGGATATTTTGAATTGTGAAACTTAATTTAAGCTACAGCCCAGAACAAAGACTTAGAAGCTAGGACACCCTCATAAACCAGATTTAGTCTGCTCTGTCATGGCACAAGATTACAATGTCACACTTTCACAGAATGGTTAAAGATTGGAAAGGGACCACTGGAGGTCACCTAGTTCCCAGACATGCAAGGGTCCCCCAAAGCAGCTTATTGAGGATTGTGTCCAGATACCTTCTGAATACCTCCAAAGAGGGAGACTCCACAACTTCTCTAGGCAATCTGTTCCAGTGCTTGGGCATCCACACAGTAAAGTTCTTGCTCATGTACATCAGTTTCTGCCCGCTGCCTTTTGTACTATCGTTGGGCAAAACCCAACCAGAGCCTGGCTCCATCCTCTTGGCACTCTCCCTTCAGATACTGATAGACTTTGATGAGGTTCCCTCTCTGTCGTCTCTTCTCGAGGCTGACCAGGGCCAGCACCCTCTGCCTTTCCTCACACATGAGATTCTCCTTAATCATCTTTGTCACTCTAAGCTGGACCCTCTCCAGAGGCTCCATGTCTCTCCTGTCCTGAGGAGCCCAGAACTGCACACAGCACTCCAGATGCGGCCTCAGCAGGGCCGAGCGAAGGCGCGGGGTCCGTCCCTCCCGGGGAGGCTCCGGCGGCCTGTGTGAGGGCCGGGCAGGAGCGGGGCGCGCCGGCCGCTCCCTCTCGCGGCCGCGGGGCCGCGCTGGGCTCGCAGCGCTGCGGCTGCCGGGCCCTCGCTCCCGGCAGGGCCCGGCCTGGGCCCCACCGCCCGTGCGGGAGCACCGGCCGCCGGACCCGCCTCCCGGGACACAGCCCCGCTCCCGCCCGACCCCGGCCCCGCTTACAGCACCTCGAGCCCTAAGTGACAGCTGGGCTTCGCAGGACCGAGCGCCATGGAAAAAGGGAATCCAGCCGAAATACGCACGCCTCACACTCCCAAGCTGTAGGGTGGGCTCTGATGAGAGCAAGAGCTCATCAAGACAGGCCCAGCCTAACCTGGGGGAGACCTGCGACAGAGGAGCTTGAATGTCCCATACCTGGGAAAGCAACAAAAAGCCTTAACCCAAAATTATTTAAGTAGTTCATATTCAGTATAAGTTTTCCTCCCTAATTCCCCATGCCCTCCCCACGACCCCAGCCAGCCTGGGTTTTGTAGAGTAATTTTAGGGCTCCGTGTTTCTGACCAGATCTCATCTACCGTGACATGTGACAGAGCCCAGTGAGTGGAAGGCTCCAGCCCACAGATCCCCAAGAAAATCTAAGATTTCCGTGCTGCTCATGCAGTTTTCTCAGACTCTTTGTCAAAAGTTATTGGTGGCTATTTTTTAAATGAAAGGAGTAGAGGGAACATAGCTTTGAGGCATATTGGGCTAGCATATTGTTCAGACTCTGTACAGGGACAATAAAGCTTTTAGGATCTTTTGATTGACATATATAATGAAGGTAGCTGTCAAACCTTTGTGCAGCAATTTTATTTCGTATTGACAAGCTATTTCACTGGCCAGGGTTTTGCATAAAAGGAATCATTCACATTGTTGTGGTGCTGCTATTTACAGAGCCTAGAGGACAGTGGCATCACTACAATATAAAGATTAATATTCAAATTTCTTTTGAAATACATAACTCTGTATGCAACCTATCCTACGTGCGCATCTTCATACAGGGAGAAAGGCATTGTTCTGCAGAGAGAAGGGGGCCTGGAGCTGCTGGGGGTTGTTGTTCATTCACTGAATCATCATGTAGCCTTTGAAAAGCCACTTAGTCACTCTGCAGTTGAATGTTTCTCTCTGGGGAGCAGAGAACAAAGCCTCAACACAAACTGCCATCACTGTTACCAGTCAGTGGCAGAGCTCACAGAGCCAGCATGGGGTCAAGGGGCTGCTCTGAGCAGCCCTTGTGTGCACAAAGCCCAGGACAGCTGTGCTCCTCCCAAAGAAGCTTCTTTCTCCTGCCAAAGCAGTGGCAGGGTCAGCTTGGGCTACCTGAGACAGCAGTTGCTGCTTGCCCACTACCTTTCTTTGATTATGAACAATAACTTGCCAAGAAATCACTAGCCTCAGAGAAAACAGGCAGAAAGCAAACGAGAGGGCAAAGCAAAACATAAAGGAGAGGGGGGAAAAAAAAAATACACATAAGCAAGGATGACTCTCACACTATTTGCTATGCAGTCAAGCCCACAAGTGGGTTGTGTATCTGAAGGTGGAAATACAAAGACGTGTCCTGTTCCCTGGGGAAAGGTAAGCAACTTCTCAAACGATCTTTAGAGGCTATTATCAGTCTCGCACTAGCACTGACATACCCTGTGCCCAAAGCCACAGCATGCACACACTGTATCCATAAAAAGAGATATTCACAGCTCTGCAGCTCATAGAAGTGCTGTGCCCGTGCTCTGGTACCAGTATCATTTAAAACAAAACAAAACAAAAAAAAGTTTGAGTTGCAAGTGAGGGCATGGAAGAACTTGCACGGCAAGAATTTGGAAAGAGCATGGTAATCCAGCTTGGTCAATGGGCACACAATTTTTTAAGAGTGTACAACGTTTGTTTGTTCAGTCATTCCTATATTCATTTTCAAGTCCAGAGACAGCAGCTTCATGTCTAGCCCCAAAATAACAGCACTGTCTGAGACAAAACCAGCTTGGTCAGGGGTACCAGAGCTTTTCCCAGCCCGTTTATGTAATAAAGCATTATATACAATTGTTGGAAAACATACCAGTTTAAAAATCTTTTATCTATGACTTTAGCCAGGTTTGCTCATCTTTGCCCCAGGGGAAGGGAACTGAAGCTTCTTTCCAGGGCATTGTTTCTCTAGGTGAGGCCTGATGGGCTTAGCATTTCAACAGACTGGGAGTAGCCCCAACAAGATAAAGCCATCGATGGAACATCAACAGAACCAACAGAACGTCAGCGGCCATCTAGGAACATCTACCCCAGACTCTGCCTCCGGCAAAGACTGATAAGAAATTCAAGCAATGAAGATCTAATTAACATCAGAAGCGAAGAAATCCGGATCTAATAGGAGAGCAGATACTAGGAACTACACAACTTGAGACCAATGAACACTGACCCAATTCGTTTCTATGAGTTTTGACTGCAAAAAAGATCTGAAAATTCTAGTAAAGATCATGTGTCATGGAATGATTCTCCGCACACCCGGGCTATGTGCGGATGAGATGATTTCTGTGGTACATCCTGGCCAGAGAAGAAAGTAGTGCCTTGACTCTCTAACATTAAAAATGTTGTTGGAGGGCTTTTTGTTTTTCCTGCAGTTTCAGTGACACAACCAGGAAGCAGAACAGGAGCTATATGTCCCTGTTACTTGGGTCCTAAAATACAGAGAAAGAAGACAGGGCAGAGAGCAAAGAAGAAAAACAGAGCTTTGTCCTCATTCACATGATAGCCCTGTAAGGCTCTAACCCAAAAGATGTAACTGTATAGTGAAACATCTATGGGGGACTCTCTTGCCTGGCACAGAGGGGTTCTGCAGATAGACTTCCAGGGTGGGGAAAGAGTACCAAGTCGGCAACACAAATTACTTCAGGCCAAACTCCAATACATAACTAGAGATTCCATAGATACATCCAGCCTTAAGCCCAGGAGCAATACAGGTGGAGAGAACGGAGCCTGGGTGATTAAAACTACCTATTTAAGCAGTTCAAGGTAGCTGGAAGCAGCACTGGTGCCTCTGGGTTTCTCTGTTCATTATTTAAGGTGAACATAAAAACACAGAGTGCAGGAGCCCAAGGATGTTCCTCACTGGCTTCAAGCTGGCAGTTTGCTAAAAGCAGCGCTCCTTGGTTTCCTTGGTTTGCCGACCAGCAGTGCCACCTCCCCTCCCTGCTGCCACGGTGCTCAGCCTTCCCCAGGGTTAACAAAAGGGCACGTTACTCTGCTTCGCCAGATTTCAGCTCTGAGAATTTCATTCTGAACAGTTCAGCATCTGCTTTAGCCAAAACAGTTCCGCTATTTCCAGGAATATTATTAAAGGAAAAATATACTGCTTGGCACACGCTACCTAAATTCAGGCAACCTTTTATATGAGGATCTCTAGCTTCGGAAGGGAAATTTTGAAATCTGGCAGAGAGGTGACCTTTGTGGTAGAAATGTGTCTATCCCTATCAAAACCTACCTACCTTTGGCCAGATTACAGAGCAGGGAAATACTGCAGTTAAGGGCACGGTAACGAGTTCTGAGAACTGCAGTTACTTGCTGTTTCTGCTGTGGGCAAGAGGTCCCTGATCTCCTGCAGAGCTGCAGCTTGTGCTCACCCACTGCCTTGGCCAGTTACGGCTGCACAGGTCCTCCATGGCTGGATGACGAAATTACAGAGCCAAGGGTGAGCGGAGAGACCAGCATTCCATCTGACGCCTACATACATTCCCGTAACTTTCGGATACGGGACAGCCCCATCTGCCACACAGCCCAGGGTCAACGTCAGCATCACGAGTGCTGCGCAGGCACGAGGGCACTGCAGGAAACAAACTGCGACCAAAAAACCCAGGGCCATTACAATACATCGATGCACAGCTGGAAGAATTAATGTCAAGCAGACAACGGCATTGCAGACGTCCCCTAATAACGAAGGCTTGAATCTGCTGTCTCAGTAAAACTCTCTAAACGAGGTTTGTGTGCAGCTTATGGGGAGTTTATGAAAGAAATATAAATATAGGCCATCATTCTGCAAAGCTTCACAAACCCAAACCCTTGCATTCAGGTGCCATCTCTCGGACTTTGCTGCAAAATCAAGGCCATTCACGTTAAAAGCACAGACAAGAACATCTGCTCAAACTGATGTGTTTTAACTGTATTAGTTAATTATCCAGACAACTCTTCTTATGTCATGGAAATGCAGTTTGAACACTGGCAGATAAATGCTCTTGCATTAAAAAGGGAGAAATCAGTATTTGCTGTTGGATGTAAGCAGCCATTAGAAGAAACAGTCCCACCTTTCACCCAAGCATACCTTCTCCCCATCTTCAGCACATTATGCAGTCCTTCTGTGTATCCGTGTGTGGGATCTCAGGACTCATATCCATATACCGAGAACTGGCATGTCATCATCATCCTGGAGAATGATTTCAGTTCATTAAGTGCTGCTAGGAAAAAGATATAATTCCTCTCACCAAAAGCCTCAACAGGCTACAAAGGAAGAGTACAAGGAAAAGTTAACTTCTTTCTTCATTATATGTATGCCCTTTCCTCATGCATAAAGCAGGAGCAACACAGAACTTCTATACATATAAAGAAGTTCTATAGATAGATAGATTATATACTTCAGTACATATATGTACGTAGATAGATATAGATCTATGTATTATTATGTACATACTTCAGGTCTGGTTAAAGCACAGCGGCGAGCAGAGGGGGTCTGTGGCGCTTTCATTCCGTGAGAGAAGAAAACCGTACCTCCTGCAGAAGGCAAACTGTCCGTGCAGACTGCAGAAGGCACTCAACAAACAATTTTGGTTTGTCACTCAAGTGCTTGGTTAATGATTCACCCTGAACAACCAGGCAAGGAAGAAGCGAGCTTGTTCTCCTTCAGTGCACTGGCTGCATTAAGAAGAAAGAGCTCAATGTGGAGCCAGTGCAAGAGAGAAACTTCCCACCTGCACTGCTGCAGGAAACTCTTCCCAGGAGTATGAACTGGGATTATGTATCACAACAGCAGGTATGGCTGGAACTATGGAACCAACCCAGCCACACACGGACCTTGTGATATATTTTTCATTAGCAGAACCCAGATCCTTTACGCAGTAGTTGCCTCCCAAATGTGGAAACTGCAAGATAAAAAGCACATTTGGGTGACTTCTTGATGGGTGACTGCAGAGCCACAGGCTCATCTCAGATCTCCCACAGACCCAGCCTTGGAGTGCCTGCAAATTCCTTTTTTCCTCTTATGCTTCTGAATGGTTAAGGCAGCGTGGCGAGCCATTTTACAGGGGATTTCAAGAAAATGACACGCTTGATGTTTACATGTTTTTGCCCATGAGACAACTTTGATATGCCTTGTGAAACACATGCTTTCACAGAAATCTGAGGAGGAAAACGACATCACCAAGAACAGTAAAATCTTGTTCTGTTTGGAACAGACAATTTTAACAAGACTGTTTTAACGGGAATAGCATTTGGTAGATATTTTTAAATGTTGGCAGCAGGTTTTGCTAGACAAAATTTTATGATATCATTCCTTGGATAGATTGCTAATCTGCAAAAACCCATCATTTGAGACCCATTCTAACATTACAGAAGTCCCTTGATTTCCATGTACACAAGGTCAGGCCATTTATGAGTGTAAAGTGTCCCCAGTACTTAATTTTTCCAGGTGACACCCGGTGCCACTTGGCTGTTTGAAAGACAATTTGAGCCAGTACACTTCCACAAAGGACTGCACAGAATGGCCATGTTCTTCTTCCCTTCTAAGAGTTGCATAAGCAGATATAAATGTTTCTGTGTTCAATAACTAAAATTAAGATTCCCTTTGCTTGTAGCCTCCTTCGAGAATGTCACTATTCTGTTTGAGAAACCACATCCTGCTCTGCATCCTATGTGGATTCATTCTGTCAATCCAGGGAGATCAAGTTCAGCAGCCTCCCAGGACTGCTGATAATCTCCTGAAAGTCCACAGTAAACATTTCTTTACACACTGGATCAGATCTGATGAACTATACAACTTCACACCAGCCAGGAAAGTGTGTGGGACTGACTTTTTAACCAATGCAGACGTGGGGGTACACTTACAGGCCAACTATAATTTTCCCTAGAGAATGCTGAGCATATATTTTTTCCACTCAGAGCTATTGTTCCATGTTTTCCCAGGACTTCAGAGTATGTCCAGCAGTGACTGGAAC
Organism: Coloeus monedula; assembly: GCF_965178545.1. Lineage (NCBI taxonomy): Eukaryota > Metazoa > Chordata > Aves > Passeriformes > Corvidae > Coloeus > Coloeus monedula. Next base: position 123,028 of record NW_028120622.1, on the reverse strand, counting down.
CCCCATGCAGTAAACCCACTCAGGCTTACCAGGAAGCTTCTGTGGGAGCCTCAAGTTTCGGTGCAGCTCAGAAGCTGCACGCGCCTAAAGCATCTCCACGGGAACACGAAGCTTCCCTCGTGTATTTCATTTCTTAATCCGAAATATTCTTCCCACTCAGCCACAACCTAGAAAGGAAAAAAAAAGGAAAAGAAGGAAGATCAATTAATTTTGACATAAGGAGTCTTGACTATCCCAACACACTGCAAGGTGAAAAAACATCCCTGCCCCTCTAACAAATCCCCCTGATACTGTCTCCATCAAGTATCAATTATTTAAACGCTGTATTAAGGAGAGTAAAGACACAATGCTTGGAATTCTCAACAACGGCTCAGCTTGGCTACTCCAAGCACTTTCCCACCTGGGGAGCTGAGCAGTTCCAGATTTAAACACCACATTTAATACAAATCTGACAGCAATTTGATTTGATTTGGCTGCCAGCATCGGAGCTGCTTCCACACAGACACATGAGGCTGCTCCGAGCTGCCATTTCATCGGCGCCTGGGGACAGGAACAGCACCCGCACCGGCCACCTGGCTCAGCCCGGGCTCCATCCAGCACCCACCGAGAGCCGCTGCGAGCTGAAATCCTCCCGGCCCCTCCTGCCGGGGAAAGCCTGCCTCCGGCTCCGGCTGCCCCCAGCTCTCACCTCCCGGCAAACAGCAGCTCCATCCTTGGTGGCTGCTCCCGGCTGCGGGCAACCGCCGCCCTTCGGGCAAGCCGATGGCTCGGGCAGCTCCGGTGCCCGCTCTTCCTCGATGCTTTTGCGTTTTCCTGCAGCTCCCCGGGCCGGAGGGAGCGGGGGGCGGCGGGGGCGCGGGGGGGGGGGGGGAACGAGAGCCCGGCACGGCACCGCGGGGCGCGGGGACCTCTCGTGGGAGAGGCGCGGCGCGCGCGGCACGGAGGTGTCCCCGCCGATGCCTGCTGGCCGGCGCCCACGCGCCTCCCGCCCGCCCCCGACGCCGCTGACCCCACAGCCCGCAGCAGCCCCAGGTGTGAGCGGCCAGGATGAGGAGGGGGCGGCTCCTGCCAGAGGCCGCTCTCCGAGGGTTCCCCGGGCACAGCTGTGCAGGGAGCTGCTGGTCCAGAGGGGCAATGGGGGCATCCCGAGTGTCCCTCCAGGGACAATGGTCAGAGCATCCGGCAGGAGCTGGGGAGCAGCCGGAGGTACCTGGGCACAGAGCACTGCTCCCAGAAAATGCCCAGGGAAAACCCCTCGTGCCAAGGGGCAGCACCTGAGCAGGCAGGGCAGCATGTGGGGTCCCAGGGAAACATTCCACTTTCCCCTTTCATCTTGGCAGCCCTTCCCCAGTGCCCCCCCCCCCCAAAAAGGGGGGTTATGAGGAGAAAAGGGATTTAAACGGAGGGAAAAAAACTTCCTTTTCCATAATTGTCTGTGTTTAAATTGAGGGGGAATCCCCTTCCTCTGCAATTTTAAGGGCATCAGTTGAAGAAAACCCTGCCTTTTCCATGCTCTTAGGGGTATCACTTGACAGGGAATCCCCATTTTCCATTATTCTCCAGTTTAAATAGAAGGGGAAAACCTCGACAAAGCTATTTTATTGATTGAAATTGAGCATAACTCCCCCATTTTCATCATCCCAAGGTTTAAATTGAGGGGAAAGCCCGGTTGTCCCTCCTTTATAAGGGTTTGAATTGAGGGAGAAATCCCCCTTTTTCCATCACTGGAGAGACCTGAAGCAAGGAAAACCCCTCTTTTTCCAGTATTTTAGGGGATTCAGAGGAGAGAACCCATTTATTGCTATGGCATCTATTTAAGTAGAGACAAACACTCCCTAGTCTCTCATTTTAAGGGGTCCAATTGAAGGAAGCTCCCCCTTTTTCAGCATTTTAAGAATTTAAATCTGTACCTCAGGGCACTTCTAGCTGGGTACTGGCACCTAATCTCTCACAAGGGAGCGAGCCCAGCACTCACAAAACCTTCCTGCTACCAGAGAGCCCATTATTTTTTCAGTTTTATTTATAATGAATACATCCCTAATTAGAGACCCCAACAGGAGTTACACCATGTATATTATTACTATTCTTCTCCACCCTCCATAGTCCTGTGACTCAATAGCCACCAATGAACAATTACAGAACTTAACAAGGAATCATGCAACTCATGTGTCTACGCTGCCAAAACAAGAAGCTTTTTTACCCTTTCAGTGGATGCAGCTGTAGTAAAACAGAAGGCATCTACAGAGCCCTTTACTCACCTGGAATTTAAGGCAGAGCAGCCAAACAGCTGCAGCTCCTCCCAGTGCTTTTATCCCTTCTGGTAAAATTGCCTCCTCCCTTTTCCCGGGCATTGTGGGAACGAGAGGCGGGCCCGGCCAGGGGTATATTAACCCCAGCCCTGGGTGAAAAGAGGCCTATTCTTTCTGTGGGGTTAGTGGGGGTGAGGGTGTCTTTTTATTTCCATGAAGGGGGGGGGGGGGGGTCATTCAGGTTTTCTCATCTTTCTTTCAGCAGGTGCTTTTGGCATCTAAAGCAATAGAGGCTTTGAAGACACTGTGAAGAAGATAGCATTGAGTGCATAGTTCATGATTTTTGGATCGAGTGTTCAAGGTTGTTAAGGTGCTTGGTGCTTTTTGTATTTTTTTTTTTCTTTGCCTTGTTTTTCTTAGAAGCACTGCGATTTCCTGAAATTCCAGATTGTGTCAGTATTACACTCCAAATGTTTCAGCAGGTTCATTGTGCTGCAAGAGGGAGCTACCCTGGGTCAGAGATGACATTGGAGATGGAGGCTTCTGATAGGTAAGTTAAGGACTGTAAGTATGAGTGGGAGCGGGAGCAGGGTCCCAGTTAGTAGCTGACTTGTTAGGATTGGGCTTGTATGCCACTACACTGGTGCATTGGTTTTGGTTTTCTTTGTCATAGCTGACTAAGAGGCCAACCTGGTGATCCCAGTGCCTTTGGAGATGGCTGAGGTGGACTCCTTTGCATCCAGTGTGGATTCTCATCCCTGGTCATCTGAAAGCTAAGTTGGGGGCTGGGGCCCGGAGAAGGGATGATAGCAGGATAGTGGGTTGGAAATTGCTGGGAGAGATTTAAAAAGTAGTGTAGGGGAAAGGGATGCTCTCCAAGGGGCTTCTTAGGTAAGCTAAAGGGAGTAGCCCTACTTTTGACTGCAACTGTAGGGTGTGCAGCGCAGAGCAGTTCCAGTGTGTGTTGTCTTGTCTGGTGTGTGTTCTGTGTCTTTGGCTTCCCTTGGATCAGATCTCTCTGCCTTTTACCCTTAAGGGGCTCATCATAAGCATTGGCCATCATCTCTAGCTTCTTGAACTTTTGTACTTCTCGGTAGGATGCCAATATCACTTGTTCTTTTACCAGTGGGCTTGGCCACATCTTGGAATCACATCTTGAAAGCACTGAGTCGGATCTCTTTGGAGGCCTTGTTCCCGGCTGTACTGCCATCCATCCTTTCCAGCCATGAGCTGTAATGTCCTGGAGCTTGTAAGATTGTCAGGATATGGGAGCATTCTAAATGTGGCCTTGTCTCTCACAGCCATCTTGATCATTGTGACTGACAGTTCTTAGAACAGGTCACTGTTCCAGTCTTTTCTTCTGCTTCTTAGAGCCTCTTTCATCCACCATTGCCATACCATCAGTTATCTTTTTTGGCGTCGTCCCTGTCCTTGCTATTGTTCTTCTTGTCGAGAGCTTTTTTTATCATCCTCATGTCACACTGCTTGTAGTATAATGTGTTGTTTGAGTTTGTGTCTAGCCTGGAATTGCTCTGCTCTGTAGAGTAGTCCTGGGGGGGGGGGGGGTTAGGTGGAGAAGAAAGGAGACTTTATAGGGAGCCTTTTGCTTGGCTCAGCCACCTGAGCCATGCCTTGGATGGAGTGACTGTGGCCAGTCTGTGTGGTGTTCAGTGGAGATGTGGGAGTGGTGCAGTGGTGTCTTGCAGTTTCATAGTAGTTTGTCCTAAGGCCGACTACTGTGGGATCCTAGGCAGTTTGCTTTGAGGAATGAGAACTTGGGAAAGGCTAAGCTTTCCCTGTCTGTCTGGGTAACTTTGACAAATAATTCTTTTGCAGAGGGAGAGCATGTAAACCTGATATGAATGGAGGAGACCAGAGGAGCACAGCAGCGAGGTGGGTGGGTGCCTGAAGTCCAAGCTACGGCCTGACTTTGGGCTCTATGTTTACCTCACTGTTGGGATTTTCATTTTGAAGATGCGAAGCACTTGGCACAGCAGGGTATTGGCACTGGGGGGACCATGAGCTGGATGAGTATTGATTCCAGCACAGAACTGGATGCTACTGGAGTTGTTGTATTAGTGATGAAACTATAAGTAGCCTTTGATTTTTTTTTTTTGTGTTTTACAGGTGGTCTGCAGCATTCAAATTGCTACTCCAACATGACAGACACCCTTGCAGAAAGAGGTCACAGTCGAGCACTTTCAGGTGGAACCTATCTCGGCAATGCAACCCTTTTGGACACTACATGGGCATGTGCCTTTCCATTTTGTTTTGCCCCTTCTCCCCTGGGAAGGTTGGTCATCATTCAGCTTTTCAGGGGTGGTGTTTCATTTTGGTTATGTTGCAGGGCTGTTCTTTGTCTTTATTTTTAGGAAGTAAACCTGGATATCAGCAGTCAAGGTCAAGTGAGTGAGGTAAGCAGTGACCAGTGGATGCAACCAGTTATTGCTCGGGTGCCAAATTCTGGGGCAGCTCAAAGCATGCATTGTCTGAGCATCCATTTGTGTGTTTTAGGTGGCCCACTTGTATTATGCCTACAGGGGCTGAACCCCCTCATGGACCAGCTGATGGAGCCAGTTTATCACCCTTGAGCTGCCTGTCCCTGTGAGCCTTCCAGAAGTATTACAGGGCTCTGCGATGAAGCCTGTACCTTTTCTGTTTGAAGGTGCCATCTGGGCAGCCTTTGGCAATGGCTGAGGAGTTGTGGAGAGTCGGGGAGGGAGGGAGGAGCGAGGGTCCCCTCAAGTTTCAGTAATGCCACATCACCTTGTCTCCCCTTAACCCAGGGATACCCTGCGATGTCCGCCTCGGAGTGTGGCCACAGAGTATGAGCCAAGGACCGGGGCGTTCTCAGGAGCCGGTGAGTAGTGGAATTGTTGGGTTTTGGCTGATGTGCTGCTGAGTTCAGGCACTGATGTTTGGTTTTCTTTATTGTAGTAGACTGAGAGAGAACAGCCCTCTGAGGGCAGGAACTTCCCAGATGATGAGGTGGCCTTGTTTTGCACCTGATGAGGATTTGCATCCCTGGATATCTGAGAGCTAAGTCAAGGGCTACACCTCAGGGAGGGGGATGAGAGTGGGGTGCTGGGTCAGGACTTGGTGGGAGGGATCTTTGAATTAGCTTTGGAGATGGGGATGTCCACGAGAGGGCCCCTTAGGCCACGTAAAGGCAAAGTCTCGCTGTTGATCACAATGCTGAGGTGTGCATGGCAGAGCAGTCCTGGTGCGTGTTGTGTCACTTGTCTATTGTGTGTTCTGTGTCTCTATTGTGGGCATCTTGTGTCACATGTCTTTTGCCTTACCCCTTTGAGGGGCTTATCAGAAATGCTGGGCATCATCCTCAGCAGCTCCTTTGTGTTCCTTGGCCCGACGCTGGTACCCTTGAACCTTTGACTTGCAGGCTCGGACATGCATGGGAATCGCATCTCTCTTTAGCACTATTGAGTCAGACACCTTTTACAGTCTTGTTCTGAGCTGTATTGACAGCTGTGCACTGCAACGATCCCTTATAACAGATTAGGACTTGGGAGAATGTGAGGATAGGTAGAGGATTCCAACCGTACGATTCTCGGGCGTCCATCTTTGCGGTTCTTGGCATAAGTCCTTCTGTTAAGGTCTTTTCCTGCCAGAGTTCTTTGAGCTTCATCTAGGTCATGTCATTGGTAATTCTTCTTGCTGAGAGTTTCCTCTCCTTGTTGCATCCCCTTGTTTGTCATCTCCTGTGTCACAGGTGTCTGTGTTTGGCCTGGGGCTGCTTTGCCCTGCTACATAGTCTGGGTGTAGGTGTAATAGGATAAGTCCTAGGGACTTGACATTTGTAATGTAGGGATTAGTTGGACTCAAGATGGTATTTCTAGATTAACACAAAATGTTTGGAGCTGCTAAGTTATGATGCAGTACTTTGACTTTTGTCATCACTTTCTTTCAGATGCAGATGGATTGAATCTGTGGCAGAGTGCCCCATACCAGGTGAGGTGGTTCCCACAGGAAGGTCAGTCACCGTTTGTCTTTGCAGGGCAAGTGTAAATGGTGACTATGTTACAGCTTTGTTCTTCATCTTTATTTGTAGGAAGTAATGCTGAAGATCGGTGGTCAAGGTCGATGGAGCGAGGTGAGCGGTGACTGGTGGACAGAATGAGTTGTTACTGCTTGGGTATCAGTTTCTGGTGCAGCTCTAAGCATCCGTTTTTGTTTGTGCATTTTAGGTGGTCCACTGGGAAGGTGTCCCGGCCCTGGGATGCTGGAGGCCAGGTGGGTGCAAGCTTAAGCTATAGGTGTGGTGTACTTCAGTTGGAGCAGGGAGGCTGTGGTTTCAGTCTCTCAGCATGTTTTTTTGCTTTGCTTCTCTGCAGGTGCTGCTGCTGCCCTGGGCATGCCAAGGGACAGAGGCGAGCAGGTGAGTTGGCATTTAGGTGGGGCGACTGATAGGTGAGAGGTACGTGGCAGCATGCGAAGCGTGTCCCTTTTCGCTTTGCGGGTATTGTCCGGGCCACCTCTGGAGTTGGATGGAGATTTGAGGTGAGCCTGGGCCAGTGGTGCAGAGGGAGCCCAGCCCGTGCATTTATTCTTCTGGAGGGCAATAGTCGCAGTTTCTGTTTTGTTGTCTTAGGTACTACAAGTAGGTGCAGAGCCTAAGTTTGGAAACGGCCGGTGAGCGATGAGCCTCAGCAGTTATGAGGGAGAGAGGCATTGTGCAAGGGGTCACTTCTGGGATGTGTTATCACAGTCTGAATTTTGTCATTATTCTCCATCTTTTGCAGCTGCCCAAGTGGGCTGTGGGCCATGTATTGACATCCACGGTGCTGAAGCGTTCTTTTCTGTTGAGGATGGATTTCGTCTGCTGGTCTTCAGAGAGCTAAGTGTGGGGACTGTTGGTTGGGAGAAGGCAAAAACCTTTGGAATCACAGGAGGCAATTTGAAGTTAGCTGAGAGGAGAGGGCTGTAGTGGGCCAGGCCCCTTGGAGGTTAAGGGAGAAAGGGTTTCTCTTCAGCATCACTCGAGCCTTTGCTGGGCCGGGCAGTTCCAACCCATCTCCATGTTCTCGTGAGCTTTGCATCATTGGATTTTGAGTCTTGATGTCATTGTCCATCTTTTCACCCGAGGAGCCTGCCTTCGGGTCTGGCACGATTGCCACGGTCTAAATTTTGCCTACTCTTCAGTGTAGCCATGCTTTTGAGCACTTTTGAGCATAGCAAGCACGTGGACATCTTGCATCTTGGCCATTTGTTGGTCGGTCATGTTTTGTGATGTCACTTCTGCCTTTGGCAGCAGAATCCTTCTCTAGGGATCCCTTTGTATCAGCTGGCAGTCGTTGCCTCCTTCTCTAGGCCTACTGCACTTCTTGAGCATCCTCTTACCAGCTTTGGCACTAACTTCTCATAAGGAGTTTACCTTTCACTGTCACGTACTACTGCCGTAGAGCCTTCTTTCCTTTGGCGTCATCGGTCTCTGGCTCATCTTGCACTAGCAATCTTGGGTCCATCAGGTAAAACTGCTGGGCAGTTTCAGTTTGTGTCTATGTGATGTGGTCTGTGTCCGTTGTCTTCAGTGTCATAGGGCTTTGTGATGTCTCAATGCTTTACAGGCATCGTTATGGGCCATATCGGCAGCAGGAGCACTTGCATACTTTCCTGGATCGGGCTTATTCTGGCATCTTTATGGTTTTGCTTTTTGAGACCAGAAGAAGTACACAAGGTGTTCCTATCCATCTTCCTTCTCAGTTTTGGTAGTATCTTTTTTTTCATGTGCCGTTCCCTTGGACTTCTGTATGAAGTATACTAGACCCTCCTCACTGCAGTAGTTTCGTAGCTTCCGTCGCCTCAAAGCATCCTGGTCTCAAGAATTTATCTTCTGAAGCGTTATCTCAAGTCTTCATGTCATCTTTGCTTATATTTGATGCACTGTGTGTCCATGTGCCACTTATGCTTGGAGCTGCCCTGCCCTGGCACATTCAGTCCTGGCTAGTTTGAACAGTTTTAGAACTCTCCTCTCCTGTCTATGGGCTTTTGGGTAGAAAGTTTATGGGGCTGGTGTGGGGATAACTCCTAGCTGTCAGCTACTTGCAGACTGCCTCATGCTGTCTTGCAGGTCCCTAAGGCAAATTTTGATCCCTATGGTCACTGATGCTACCAATTTTCCCAGGATCTACTGTTCCACATCAAGGAGCAGCAGATGGAAGAAGATGTTAAAGCATCTTCTTTTGGGGGGAGTGTTTCTAGTAAGGGCTGCAGTCAGCGTGTAAACTGAAGAAGGGGTGTCTGAGAGTGTGTCTGTCTGTGTGTGTTGACTGGCTCTAACCTTATGTGTGTGTTGTTTTTTGCCTTTCAGGTTCTTCAGTTCATTTTAAAATTTAGAATACGAAGAACCCAGCTGGTCCTGCCCATGCTGTGGGGTCAGTCAGAGGGACACAGGGTTCCTCTTCTCCTTTGTGCTGGGATGAACTGCCTAGGGAATACCATTTCTGACAGCCCAGTCCTACCTGTGTCCTTTGGAAAAGGGCAGAGGTGAAGAGGCGACTGCCAGAGTTCCTTGGGGATGATGGAGTTGTGGTGTTTGGCTGTGCCCAGAGGGGCAGGTTGGGCATTATTTGTGTGTCTGAGGACTGGGGAGCCGAGCTCTCAGTGCATTCCCAGCTCTCCCAGGGGTGGGAGCAGGTGCAAGGCTGGGTGACAGCCTCTGGTCGGGGCAGGCCCTGGCCCCGGCACAGACACGCTGGGGTGCTTTGGGGACCCTTGGGGAGCAATGGGAGGAAAATGAGGGATGGTGCTGGGCGGAGCGATCGGCCTGTGCTCGTGTCAGCGCAGCTGTGCAGGGCGCTGGGATCTGGGTAAAACACCAGCTCTCCTGGTGTTCAGGGATGCAAGGTCTGAGGGACTGGATTTACCTAGGGCTTTTCAGGAACAAGGGGAAATGTGGTGCCAGAGCTGTGCCCTATCAGGTTGTGTTTCCCTTTGGGGACAGGGAGTCTCTGGGCTGAGGTGAGATTGCTGTGTGAGTGGCAGGGAACAGGGAGCTCAGAATTGCAGGCACTGATGGAATAATTGTCTTAGGTCTGTTTGGTTTGTGTTGGTGAAAACTGGGATTTGGGCTGGAGAGGTGCTCTTGGGAACAATGGATAGAGTACATTTGCTCCATGGATGTGTCAGGAAGGACAGAGAAGGGGAGTATTTATAACCTGTTCTCAGTATTTCATGCAAATTTGGGGTGGAGCAGCAATGCAGGTGGGTGGGTTTGGCCTGGGCCTGTCAGGACTAACCACAAAGAATCCAGCCAAGCCCCTGACCCCTCAAGGCATCTGTGAAACACTTCCACAGCAACCCAAGTCAGAAATCCAGTGATTAGGGAGGTAAAATTATAGGTAATTGCCTATGATCTGTGGGGAATTTCCTTTGGAATTATCAATCAAGGCAGGGCCTATCTTTCAGCTCTTTTCCTGGTGTGCAGTTTGCTCTCTGGTTTAAATGAGTTTGTGTGCTCCTGTTAACAAGCAGTGTGTTTTCACCCTGAAATTTGGGGTGATAGGCCTTCTTTAGCGTTTTTCCCACAACTGAATCATCCCTTCCATGAGTAGTCCATGTTGTTCTACACAGCTGCTTTGGCCGTGGGTCAGAGAGAGAGAAGGGAAATGACTTTTTAGGGCATTGAAATTTCTCCAGGCAGGAGTGGGAGGTCGTCTTGCCCCTCCCCAGAGCCCTGCAGGCGCATGGGAGTAGCTCAGTGCCAGCGCAGCTCTCTGAGCAATAGCAACGCTTGGGAGGTTTGAGTGTTGATAGCAGCTCTCCTGTCTCCTGGTAGCAGTCCTAGGCAGAGGAGGGGAAAAAAGGAACTTGTGTTATTCATGGAAAACTTTCTGCTGTTTCTTGTGCAGTGTTTTAGATCTTTGTATGATTTACTATCCAGTGTCTTCTGTAGGTAGAGAATGACTTATTGGAGGTAAAAATTGAGATAATCACTAATGGAAATGGTAGGGAAAACTTTTGAAGTGAACTTGAGGTGACCTGTAATGGAGAGCATGAAGATTTTGAAGTAAACTATAGCAATCAGTTGTGCACAGGTAGGGAAACCTTTGGGGGTAAAATACAAGGTCACCTCTAGGTGAGGGAATGAACACTTGTTGAGGTAAACTGAGTGAATCAGTTGTGGAAGTATTAGTAAATTCTGGGGGTGAAACTTGATGTAACCTCCATGGTAGAAAATAAATCAATCTTTTGAGGTAAAAAGGAAGTAATCAGTGTTGGAGAGGCAGGGAGATTGAGAGTAAACTTGAGTCTGTAGTGCAGAGAATGAACATACTGAAGTTAAATGGAGGTAGTAACTTGCAGACAGGGAAAAAATGTGGGGGTCAAGTCTGAGGTAATCTCTAGGGGAGACAACATTTTTGAGGTAAACTGAGGCAGTCACTAGGTGACAGGTTGGACAAGTTTTGGGGGGTAGAAATTAAAATGACCTGTTGGGCAGAGAATGGACATACTGAGGTGAATATCAGGTAATAAGTAGTGGACAAGTAGCAATAATTTTGGAGGTGAAAGCTGGGGTGATGTGTGGCAGGGAGAGCGTACATCCTGAGGTAAAGTGAGACAGTACTGGAAAGATAGTGAAATATTTCAGGGTAAAACTTGATGAAATCTCCAGGGTAGAAAGAGAATATTTATAGGTCAAAAAGAGTAAATAGTTAGTGGGCAGGTAGGGAAAATACTGGGGGTAAAACCTGAGGTTATCTCTAGGGGGAGAGAATGAACATAGTGAGGTAAAAATCAGGCAATGACTAGTGAATGTTAGGGCAATTTTGGGGGGGTAAAACTGGAGCTAATCTCCAGAGTAGTGAATGAATACTTTCTTGTAAAAAAGAAGAAATCAGAAGTGCACAGACAGGGACAGCTTGGAGGGAAAATCTGAAGCAATCCCCAGGGAAGAGAATGAACAGCATGAGGTAAACTGAGGTAGTCACTTGCAGAGACACAGTGAAAATTTTGGGGATAGACACTGAGACATTCTGGAGGACAGAGAAAATTACTTTTTGGGGTAAAAATGGGATGATGGGTAGGTGGGTAGCTTGTGGGAAAAACTTGAAATCATCTGTAGGAAAGAGCATGAGCATTTTGATGGAAAAATGAGATATTTATTCTTTGCTTCCCTTTGGGATAACTTAATCTGCACCCTTCCAGGAGCAATTCCTTGGCTTCTCCTGGAGAAAACCCCCATGGCAGAGGCAGTGTGCAAAGGAGCCCAGAGCTGTGCTTGGAGCAGAGAGTGCTGAGAGCTGCGTGTGCCTCTGCTGCCCCAGGCTGGCAATATCCCCATGGAACAGACTGGGCAAATGGGATTAGAGGAAGCACAATCCCTTCCTGGAAGAGGTTTTCTCCTGTGCAGATCAGGCACAGGGCAGGAAGGGAACTTTGGAGATCAGCTGCTTTCCCCCAGAAAGCATCACTCACACCAGCATGGATGACATGACCTGTGCCCACTGCTCACCATGCACCTGGCCAGAATCAAGAGCAAAGGTTGGTTTGGGTGTGAGCACTTGAAAGAACTTTGAAAGAGAAGCAATCACCTTTTGCTGCTTCTTTCTTTCTTGCAGATGCTGGGATTGCCTCTGGGCACATGTGCTGACTCCCTGCAGGGAACTGTCAGCCCTGAATGCCTGTGCAATAACTGCAGCTGCCCAGGCAGACACAGGAAACTATTCCACACATGAAATTGCCATGACCCAAGGCACTCCTGGAGCGAGAGTGTAGAGAGTTAGAGCACTGATCCTGCTCCCTGCTTTCCCAGTAGTGCATGAACATGATTTCATCCTGATCCTGAGAGCTCCAAGGACAGTAACAACTGAGGTGCCACTGATGCTGCCACTTTTCTGATGGGCCTGGCCCAGAACCATAGCCCAGCAGGGGTCTGTGGGACCAGTTCACTTCCCCCTCCCTTCCTGCACTCTGGGCAGTTCCAGGAGCCATCTGATCCCTTTCCTAGGTTGCCACCACAGCCTAAGCTCCCCCCCCCCACTGGGCCATGATGGCATCTGCGTTCCCAGAGCCAGCGAACGGCTCCGGCCCTCGCACCACTGCCGCACATCAGGCCGGGCTAGGGGAGCTGAAATAAAGCCTGGAACTCTCAAGGGTAAACTGGCACCACAACCACAAACCTCCCTCAGTTGAGAGTAAAGAGGTGTCCCTGTATTTACACACGTCCAGGAACAATACTCCTCTAGAGCAGTTGTGGATTTACTTTTTTATCAGTTGAACTGGCACTGCTGCCACCTGATGCCATTAAATTCTCCATCCCCACAATCCCTGGTTACCCTTGGCTGTGGGGTTTTTGCTGTCCCACAGTGAGTTAGGAGGGATCTCTGGCCAGCCTTGTTGCCCAAGAGCATTCAAAATCCTAATCCTCACTTCTCTGACTACTGAATACCTTAAATGCCACTCTGCGTTGTGCAAAAAAGTGCCTTGGTCCCACTGGGAACTGCACATCTCTAACAGCTGTTCTCAGTTATTCCAACTGAGTAAAATAATTATTAAGGAAAAGAGGAACCAGTTAAACCTAACAACTTTTGCCTGATGTTTTCCTCAGGAATGAGTTAGGAGCGCAGTAGCAAGGCCTTCAGACAGGCACAGTGTCTGATATAAACTATATCTGGGCACACATAAAAAATAGGTTATATATAAATAGATAGCTATATGCCCTAATATATAATACATATTTATATTACAGAGTTATGTAAGGCATAAATATCTGCCCTACATCTAACCAAAAATATTTATCACCAACTACCTCTAAATTACCCCCTGACCCCTGATGCTAGGAATGTAACATTTTTAGGGATCCTAAAATCAAACAGATGCAGGAAAATAAACCACGATTTTATGCCATTAATTCCAAGATGTTTTCCTGGATGTGTGCTGCTGCGTCTGTTTTTCTGTAAGATCTTGTGCCTTATCCCTGAAGTGCACTCAGAATTGTCAGGATCATGAAATCCATTTGGGATTTTACTGTTGCTGCAGTATCCAGTGAGATGAGTTTTTTCAAAATTATTTCTCTTGGACCGAGCACATCTCCTCAAGTTCCTTCTCACTTTCTGCATCCTGGAAATGCAAAAAGGGAAAAGATCAATGTACAGCTCAAGTGAAACAAATAAAAAGCATCATTTCCCTTCTTTCTCTCCAACCCCAAATCAGTTTTTAAGCATATCATGGAATCCTGGAATGGTTTGGGTTGGAAGGAGTCTTGAAGCTCATCCAGTTCCACTCGCTTCCACTGGGCCAGGCTGCTCCAAGCCCCGTCCAAGCGTGAGTCTGAAAAACCCCAAACAAGTCCCAGATCTAGACAGCCCACTGGAAGAAAACCCAAAATTAATTAGAGCAGCAGAGCCTGGCTTCAGTCTGGCACTTCTCCTTGACAGCACGCAGAGCTGAACGGAGTGGTCAGGGCACACTCGAGGGCAAACTGGGAGAAATCACGGCGGGGTCTGCCCTGGGATGGAGACCCAGCGCCGCGACCGAGCGCCGTCCCGCTCGCCCCCCCTCCGGCCCCAGGGTGGGTCGGTCCCCGCAGCGCGCGCCCCTTCGGCCGGGCTCGCCCACTCTCCGTGAAGAGGGGCGGGAGAGGGGGCTAAGCAGAAGCTGCGGAGACAGGATCCCCTCATGCCGCTTCTCACCGTTGAAGTCCCCGGTGTCGGCCACCACCGTGGTGTGGTGCTTGAGCTGGTCCAGCGCCGACTCCACCTTCTGCCGCTTCACGGGGGACACCGACACGTCCGCGGCTCCGGGGGACTCGCGCGCCCAGGAGGGACGGTAGGTGCCCGAAGGGCACCGGCCCGCGCGCTCCCGCCGCCCGCCGCCAATCCCAGCCTGGCTGGGCGGCAGCGGCCAATCAGGAGCGCGGACAGGAGACGGACGAGGCCGGGAGGAGCCGAGGCGGGGCAGCGGGAGGGAGAGCGATTCTGATTGGCTGGTTCGTGAGGGCCGGGCGGGGGTTCGCCTTGGCGACCGTGACGCCGCCATCGTCCCCGACGGAGCGTATCGGGGGAGTCTCCTGGCCCCGAGATCTCTCGGGCCCGGAACCTCCTGTCCCCGGAGTCTCCGTGTCGCCAGAACCCCCGGCAGTCTTCCCCGCGGCCGGTACGGCGCCCGACCCGCCCCTGAGCCACCCGTCCCTCGTGGCCGCGCGGGGCCCGGGCGCGGCCGGTGCCGCAAGGTGGCGGCGGGCAGCCCCTGAGGGAGGCGGCCGTGAGGGAAGGCTCGGGGCCGCGTCGGTGGTGCCCCGCTGCAGGAGCTGAGCGCTCTGGGCTCCCTTCCCCGCCGTTGTGGCAAGGTTCGAAATGGTTTATCGAGTGCAGCTCCAGGCGCTGAGAGAGCCCTCGGCCCAGTAAGGCAGGTGTTTTGGGCTCGTGGTTCGCCTGAACTTTATTTAGGCTGTAAAAGAGGTGATCTTGTTAGTGTGGGCCCACTTGGAAATTGTACTCTCCAAAACATCTACAGAAGGAATTACCAGTTATTTCAGCTGGGTTATTTAATTGTTAAGGAAAAGAGAAGACAAACTTTTGCTTCTGGAAACAGGATGGCTCTTGGCTGGAAATGTTGGAGAATCCGTGTAACAGGCTCCTAGTCATGGGGTTATGCTGTTCCCTCTTTCTGTATGGTTCCACTTGGGACAGCTGCCACAGTCGTTCCCCTTCCAGAGAGGCAAGAATGTGCTTTTGTGCAGCCTTCTCATGCTTTGCCCCTATTCTTAAGACACAGCTATCCAGGCCGTAACATCCTTCCTGTTGAATGTCAGTCCCCAAACCCAAAAGGAAATGTGTGGTTTCAGACATTCTGCTGAGTTTCTGAGACTCTCAGTGACAAACCATTATGAAAACCCAGTGAAAGAGACGGAGATGGAGTTATAACTTAACTATTTTAATAAATCTTGTACAGTGCATGGTTATATCATTGTCTCCTTCGCTCAGTTACATCAATGTACAGTACTTTATAGCAGTGTCTGCAGGCAGTACAAACAGAACAGATGCACAGCTCAGTCGCGTGGAAATTTGTAAAAGTGGCCTCTGCAATAAGGTCTACTGAGCTATTTGTTTTAGGAAGTGCTCCTGTGGCTCCCGGCTTTACAGAGCTGTCATGTACACTCCTGTTAAAATCCCAGATAACTGTAATTCCCTGTGATTTGCTTTCCTCTACACCCCAGGACTAGAAGATGGTGTGTTTCCTAGCTCAACATTCGTTTTTATTTTCATTTTAGAAACTTTTTCGCCTCCCGTGCTTGCCATCCTGCCTCCCATCTCCACCCTAATCCGGAGCCAGGGCTTCTCAGGAGGATTGTCCTCTTCATCCCTCCCTGACAAGGTGAGTGCCCTTCTCAGATCCTAGCAGGGCTGTGACTAAACCCAGGATCCTCCCCTGCCTGCACCCTAATTCTGCTGGTGAGAGCAGTGTCCTGTTTCAAATGAAGAAAACAGATTATCCATTGGAGACGCTTAAGAATGAAGCCAAAACTAAGGTGCACTGGTGTTCTCAGTTTTAGACATGAGCTCCCCAGATGCTGTTTTAAAGCTTTTTCCATTAAATGTGCAATGACAGGCACAAATTTGGACCAAGACTCAGCATGTGCTGAGAGAGAAAACCCAGCTGTCCCTGGGCTGTGGGCAGCTCTGGAGCTCTGTGTGCTTCACTGCTTTGCAATCAGATTGGTCTGTCAGTCAAACAGAGCTAGAAATGCAATGTGCCAAACTTGCTGTGGACAGGAACTACGCTGCTTGCTTGAGTTTTGAAATGGTGAGTAAATTTTGGAAGCATAATCGCTTAATTCTGCTTCTAGGGAGAGGGATTTTCCTCACCCCTATTTACAGATTGCTATATACAAATGCACATAACTTTATGAAGGAAAACGGGAAGTAAAGAGCATCACCCTGTGCTAAATTAGAGGGGTTTTTTTCTTGTGGCCATTTAATTTGTGTTAAACCTGCCTTTCCCAGTGTGCTTTGGGGTTTCAGCTATTTGGGAATCATTTCAGCTGACTTTTTGCAGTGAAAATGTGAAGATGGGGACAAGTGACCAACACCCTGGGAAGGGCTGTGGGTGTGCCTGGGTCGGGAGCAAACGGTCAGGGCTTATCTTCTCCTGGTTTGAGGCCCGGTTTGGCAACACCACCGCAACATTCCAGTGCAGGATCCGTGCCCCAGGGAAGGGCTGCACAGCTGCCCCCAGCCCCAGCCTCTGCATCAGCAGCGGTGGGCGGGTGGAACTCACCTATTTCCAGATTCAAATCCCTTTGTTTGTCATTCCTGCTCATTTCTAGGCACTGAAAGCTCATTTCAGCTGTTCAGAGATAGCACTAGCTGGTCCATGGATTTAAGGAAGCAGCCAGACTTTGGGAATGTGTGTTGCCATTCTAGCCTTGTCCAACGAGGGGGCACAGGGGGACAGGACAAGGACAGGCAGTTGTCACCGGCCCTGTGCTCGTGGGCTGCAGGGGACACCTGCACTGAGGAGGAAATGGAAATGGAAATAGAAAGGGTTAGGTTGCCCAGAGAGGTCATGACTCACCATTCCTGGAAGTGTCCGAGGCCAGGTTGGACAAGATTTGGAACAACTTGGGCTTGTGACAGGCATTCCTGCCCATGGCAGGGGGGTGGAATGGGATGAGCTTTAATGTCCTTTCCTTAAACCCAAACCATTGCAGGGTTCTAAAGCCTTATTCCTCTGGTCCAGGCTCCAAGCCTTGAGGCTGGCCTCTCTTGTGCTGTGTGCCACGCCTGCTCTGCCAGGGGAGAGTGGGGAGCAGGGGACAGCCCTCGGAGAAAAGCTTTGGGGGTCTTTTTTTGCTTGAAGCCAGCCCTTGTACATCCAGCCCCGTGTGAATCCTGCTCTGATCGCATGCACGGAAAATTTCAGTATAAAATATATAGTTATAAAAAAAATACTTCATGCAAAATTAAAACACCTTTCCCAGTGGGACATGGTCTTATTGTCAACCCTTCCCAACAGTGTTCAAGGAATTGTCACTCTGATGGCAGCTGGACCCCAAGGGGAGCTCTGCTGCATCTGGCCTGGGCCAGGAATCATTGCTTTCATTCCCTTTTTTTCTGCACTACTTAGGGCTAAGAGCTGAAATAAAGCAGAGAGACTTTAATTTGCAGAATCAATCCTTTCCTGGCGGCGCTTCGTGATTTCTTGGAGCTCCGACTCCCCTCTGCTTTTCTGGAATGGAAACAAAACAGGCAGTTTGGATTTGAACTTCAAGCTGCAGTTAAGTGACAGTATTTAATTAATGCTGTAAAAGTAGAGCTAGTTTCAAAGAGATAAGTGATATCAGTAAAAAGCAGATTAATTAGTGGAAACAGGGGGATCTTACAGATTTGCTCAAAAGACACTTCGGAATTTTTACGTGTGTTTTATTGCTGGTGTAGGTTTGGTTGCATTTTTTTTCCCCACAATTGTATTTTTTAAAATGCCTGTTTAATGAGCTATCTGACGCTGCTGGTACAGCCCCCATTCCAGCAGGAATTATCCAGAAAAATGCTTACCTCCAGCTGGTTTTTCTCCACTGTGATCTTGCTGTAGACTCTGTTTCCCTCATCACCGCACACCTTCTTCAGCTCCTCTCTGTTGAGGGAGAAGAGCTGAGCTCCGGTGAGGATGCCCACATGTTCCACGGTCCTGGGGAGACACAAAGTAGGGAGGTGACGATTGTGCTGCACGTGGCCTCGTGCCAGAGGTGAGGAGTTGGAGATGGGAGGCCAGGAGCTGCAGTGGGACCATATCACGGGGCCCTGGGGCTGTTCCAAGGTGGCAGCTGCAATTCCAGTAGCATTTCAGGCCTTGGATTTAGTTAGTTAACTGTTTATCTCCAAGAAAATATTTATACCAGAGAAAGGGAGTGACTTTGGGCTCTGAACATTCTGGTTATAGAGCCTGGATTGAACAGGGTTGAAATCTAATTTGCAACACAGGCTCTGTAAGTAAATCCAAGTGGCTTGTCCCAGGTGAGATGGTGCCGGTGGCCTCCCCCGCTCCTTCTCCAGGGAAGGACGAGCATTGCACGTGGCAATAGGGCAAATCTTACTCTTTGCTGAATGACTTGGCCTCCAGCCAGGCTTTGACTTCTTCAGTGCTGGATTCAAAGGTGAGGGGCACGAAAACTTGCTGAGGCTTTTCCACTTTGAAATTCCTGTGGGGAGGCTGAATTTTATTGTTTGTGATCTTCTTTAGCAGCTCGTCGTTCAGCTCATCCGTTTGGTGAATAAGTTCTGTAGAAACAAGTAGGGAATGAAATCAAGTCTTCAGTCAAAAATGCCATTAAATGTTTGTGGGGAAACTGTAAGGCAAATGGGGATGTGGCTCAACATTCTTATTTAAATTCAGCCCAGAAAAGTGATTCCCATTTTCCTGTGCCCCTGTGTTGCCATTTATTTTGCTCCCATCACCCCTTGGCTGTTGCCTGATGTGGAAGCACAGTTCTGTGAGAATCTACAATTGGAGGTTTGGAATTGAGACCTTTTCAGTCCTCTCTGCTGCTTCTAGTCACTAATTTGCTGATCGCAGAGCTCCAGGTTTTGCTCCGCAACAGAACAGAAGCGGCAGGAAGCACAAACTGGGAATGAGCAACACAATCATGATGGGATGAGCTTGAAGGTCCCTTCCAGCCCAGGGCATCCTGTGCTTCTGTGAAAACTCCAGTGACTCTTCATCCAGTGTCGCTTTCCCCATGAAACTCCTGAAGACTGTGGAGAATAACTCAGTGATACGAACAGATTTGTGTCCTTGTATTGTGGAGCTTCCTGTCGTCCCAGAAGGGCTCCTGCTTCCAGGAGTGGACAGGGTGGGATAAGGGGTGAGGTGAGCAGGGCCCCTGATCTCTCTCCTGCTCTGTGAGCCCCACAGCACGTGCAGGGTGAGGGAGTGATGCGGATCTCCTGTTTGGCCGGGAATTCTGTGGAACCACATGAAGGAAGCGGCCAGGCGGGCACTGTGTGTGCCGGGAGATGAGCAAAAGGAAGTGAGAGAAAGGGATTGACCTGAGCTGTTCCTTAGACACACTTAAACATTTTGGAAGAGAAAGGAAACTCTCTCCTTGGGAGGAGGAGGAGGAAGTTAGAACTGGAGGAAGGAGGCATGGGGTGATCACTTATTGCCCTGCTCGGCCCGGGCCGCCCGAGAGCCCCGGCGGTGTCACAAGCCCCAGGGCTGCTCTCTTGGCTCTTGTCCTGCCTGGAATGGCCTCCAGACACAGTGCTGCTCCATTGCTGTGATCAGTAAAAGGTGCAGGGGAGCCCCTTGGGCAGGTCTGGTCCCCCGAGCGCCCAAACCCAGGGGAGCCCAGAGTGGGACACACACGTGCGTTCTTTGGCGTCCTGTGCAGAGTGGCGCGACAACATCTCACTGCCCCACTTATCCCCGGCGTAGCTGGCAGGCAGCTTGTGGGTTGGGCTGGATGGGCCATAGCCCCTGGGGCTCAGGTCTCCTTTGTACCTCTGGTTAGACTGGTTAGAAAGGGAAAGAAAAGTAAGAATTTTTTTTGGTCGTTTTTAATTTTCTTAAGCTTTCTGCCTCACACCCACGGAGGGACAAACTGCCGTGTTCTCCTTGTGCTGATGTGGGGCTGGGGAGACCTCAGGTGGAGCTGCATGGAAGAAGTTAATTTCTGGGAATGAAGAACCCAAAGCAAAGTCTGAAGTTTGCGCAAGGGAATTCCTAGTTGTGCCAAACGTGTTCGATCTCATTGGAAGGCAGAGCCTCACTGCTCCGTAGCTGGGATGTGAAGCGGGACCACTGCCAAGGGCCTGGAGCGGACTGGAAAGTTTTTTGACGTTTTGATTAAACTAGCAGGGATTTATCCAGAAGCCTGCTGGGCCGCCTTAGGCTTTGCCCAAACGCTGCAATACCAAAATGGGGAAGCAATTCCATGCTTCCCTAGGGTGTTTAGAACACTCCAGCTCCACATTTCTGCAGTGCAAGTTGCAGTATTCAGTTAATTCTCACTTAGATGGTGTTTCCATCTGCCTCCACTCCAGTAACGTGTTCCTGGTGCTGAACTGAACTGGCTGAGGGAAGTGTCCATCTTTAATTTAACCCCCAAGAAAAATCTTGATGTGGAAAAATATGGAAAGCAGGAGGCTGGTGCACAAATAGGAAGGATAGGCCTTATTTGGGAAGACGATCGTAGCAAAATGTGAATTTTATCATAGGAGACTCAGGAATCTCCTGGCTTTGTCTACTTCTGAAGGTCTGTCCTGATTGGTGCATAGTATCCTAAGAAATCAGGGAGGTCTAATGACAACATTATTCCCAGAGGCAGATTGTGCCCTGCAGCTGATACCAGTCAGGTATTACCTGACTACAGACCTGTTTGAGCTCTTCCAGTTTCACCACATCCAGGATATTGTACGGAACATAACCGGCCTGCCCACTCCGGTTGAGCAACTTCCACCACTGCTTATTATCTTCCAACACCTGAGAGAGGGACAAAAATAAATCTGCTGTGGGAAAATGGGATTTCAGGCATAAACAACCAGGATATAGCGGGGCCGAACCATCCAAAAGGTGAAGTTGCCAGAAGGACATCACTGAGGCCAGGAGCTCTAATCAGATCTGTTGCTCTCAGATGCAATCCAGGACTGAAACTTTTCCTGGAAAGCATCAGAATGTATCGTAAGGATGAACAGGAGAGCACCTCTGCGTGCTGAAGAACTCATAGTTCCTACATAATGTCCCTGTTTCTCCAGACCTTTTTTTCCTAATGACTGAGTTTCTGATGTCTTTTTGCATTAAAATAAATAATTAAATAAATAAAAAGCCACATTTTGCAGAGAAACCTTTTCCTCAGGTCACAGATCAGTGTCAGCCCAAGTCACGTCCCACCTTGTCCAGCTGCCAACAGTGCTGCAGTAAGAGAAAGGTTATGAGAAAGGTGCTTTTCAGAGAAAACAAATCCTCGTGGAGGAGGAAGTGGTGATAAGGAACCGACCCAGCGGGGGATGAGCAAGGCTCTAGAGCGAGTTGTTGTCCTCCCTCCTCACTGTGGTTAAAATGGGACCGATGTCTTTGAGCTGAGGAAATGACACGACACAGCACAGGCAGCCTGCTCCAGCTTTGGGTTTGAGCAAAGCTTTGTGTCACTGCTGAGATACCACCAGGGAAAATGGAGTTGGTGCTTGTTGCTATCCCGAGCTCTCTCCTGCCCCTGGGGGACACACCTTTTCCAGGAGCGGTCACGTACCTCCAGGATTTCATCCTTCAGCACCGAGAGCTCACTGGCGTTTCGCGCGGTGAAATCGTAGCGGATTTTGGCAAATCTCTTGGGCACAGCCACCCCCTGGGCCTCGAAATTCCTGCAGAAGAGAAGTGGCCTGAAGTTCATTAACCTGAGCTAGACTGTTGGAAGGACTCTGTGTGGAAGCTGGAATTGTATTAGAGGATCATCATAAACTAAAAATATATGTGACAATGTGGCCAGATTGCAATGAATCTAAAGACAGGACAGGGTTGGCTCGAGCTCACAGAGCTGCTGCCTCCAGTGTAAACTAACCGCCTCGTGAAAGCAAATGGTTTTTCACAGACATTATTCAAATAAAAGGGGAAAGGGGAAAAAAAACCCAACCAAGAAAAAAGGAAGGTTCCCATTAGCAAAAAAAGCCTACATGAAAAAGTGAGGTTGTGAGCTATGGCCGAAGGGCCGAGTTTGGTGCTGATTCTCAATCAATTCAGCAAATGACAGTGCATTGATGCAACTGTTTTTTTAGTCAAATTTAGTCCTGATTCTTCACAGTAATTTGCCTCAAGAAAATGAGCCCCATATCCTTTGGTGAGTTCCCTGTTGGCTGAGGCCCAGACCTTCAGGCCGTGACTTCTCAACATACTTGCAGTGAGACTGGCTCCCTCTTAATTGCTTCTTTTTGAAGTATGGTTTGTCACTATCATCCTGCTGAAGATGAACAGGGCTGGTGTCTCATCTTCATATATTCTTCCCCCTCCTCCCCTCTCCTTCTTTTCCCCTTTTTCACCTCTAAATAAATTTCTTCAAGGCGATTTAACCCTGGGATAGTCTAATCCACTTTAGTCCTTCGTGGTCCACCCTCAGATAGATGTGTTGGCACAGAAGAAGTAAGGGTGTTCTCTTAGGATCTGATACTGTAATAAAGGGAAGAGAAAGATGAAACAGGCATTTTTCATGTTTGTCTGTTTTCTCTCCATGTCGTTTCGTGAACATGTACTCACACTTGGCCAAGAGTAGTGCATTCAGACACTGAATATGAGTGTTGAAGAGGGGACTGAGAAGGAAGAAGCTTAGTGTTCTGCAATAGGAATTATGCTTTGGGGATTTTACGAATTGTTTCCCTCTTTTTCACCATCATGCTCTTCTTGCACACTTCCTTGTCTTTTGCTATTGAGCGAAAGTCTGGAGGCTCAGAAAGCCCAAGTTTCATCTGAGAAAGATTTCCTGTGTCAGAGAGAACGGAAGGGATTCTGTTTCCATCCTTTCATGCCAGGAAGGATGAACTGCCTGTATCAGGAGGTGCCGAATTGGTTCTGGGTGCTGCTGTAGCTCACAGAATTGCAAGACCCAGTGCTGCAGGAGTTCAAATAACAGACCGGTGGAAAGGCTCAGGGGCCACAAGCTGTGCTGCATCTCTCATGGACTTGCAAGGAACCTCTCCTTTGGTGTCTGTGCAAGTGCTGGCTGATGTGGGCACTAGGATTGCTCTTTTAATCAGGCAGCTCCAGTACCTTTCAGAAAAGAATTTTCATGGCACATCATGAGCCATTAATCTCTTGACTAACCATAACATTTCCTTACTCCTTGGTTTTACAGCATTACTCAAACACTGACATTTGTCATTTCACCAGCCATCTCCCTTGACCTCTAGCATCGGGCACTTGCAGGGGGAAGGATCTGGTCTCACAAATATTTTCATACTCTGATCTCTGTGATTTATTAACCATGAAGTTTTGCCTTCAGAACTCAAGATGCCATTTCAAATAATTTCATGTGCAAAAGTCGAGTTATTGGGCAAAAGGGATCCTTGATAGCTGGGTACAAAGGACAGCAGGACTGCTGTTGCTGTTTTCTTTTCAACTACTGTGCTTGCTGTGTGACCTTGAGGAAATAGGTTCACTGCAGCTTTATGGTTCCGTTTTTGCATAGGGAAAATAAGGGCAGTGATAATTGCTTTCAGTTGTAAAACACTTCAAGATTTATGGAATATGAATGATTCTTACTAAGTGAAAAGTGTTGCAAAGCTGGCTTAGTTGCACACTGTGCTAACAAAATCCCCTATCAGCCTATTGACCCCAGCCTGAAACACTCATTAAAGTTTATAGGACATTTTGGTGGATGAGTTGAGGCAGTTGTTCTGCTGGAAATATCATACTGAAAGCACTTTTAAATCCATCATCCGCTTTGACTTTTTTCTCTATTAAAACTAAACACAACTGCTTGCTCTTTCCAGTTTTCTTAGTTTAGTTTTTGATGGGTAAGTACTCACTGTTAACTCAGCTTGTACCCCCATGGCATCTGAGACATTACAGTTCATTCTAGTCATAGCATAAACACACAATAGCTGTTGTACTGAGACAAAAAGAGTTATAAAACATGTAAGATATCCAATGGACTGGTATTAACTATCAAGTTGCATGGTCACTTTTGAATGTCAAATGTTCTTTTTATGGATACTGCATTAATTTAATTTGTGCTTAAACGTTAGCTAGGCTAGACATTGGTGTCTGAAAAGCACATATTTTTCCAATGTCAAAATGTGTAAATTTATTATTAAAGAAACAAAACTATTTACTTGTACTAGAGGAAAAATACTTTCGTAGCAAAGAAATTAACTGAGGTGCTCTTTAGAAATAGGTCTGGCTTGCTTACAGAATTGTTGCTTATGCAGTAAAGCAGATCTACAGATGTTTTCTTTTTTTCTTCCAGATAAAACTTGGATTGTTTGAAAAGTGGGGAGATATTTCACCATAGTACAAAAGAAGATACAGAAGAGGAGAGCAGAATGAGAGCTTTGCAAGTGCCACATGCCTGCAGCCTGCTGTCTTTAGCAATGCTGTTCCTTCCAGTCACTGGAACGTCAAAACAAAATATCCCAAGACTGAAGCTTTCCTATAAAGGTAAACTTTTCAGTAGTTTTTCTGATTCTGCCACTTTGGTTTCGATGTGATACTGCCAGCAGTTCTTTTTGTATTACTAACCAGGAAATACATAATAGAAGCCTTAAAGATGGATGAATTCTGCCTCGGGGCAGTATTAAAATCTGGGTTTTTTGTTGTGTCGGGGCACATGTTTCTGAAGTATAAATGTCTTTTAAAAGTATTATTTCTGTTTGCTCCAAGAGGATGTTAACAGACTATACATAAATTAGAGGGGAGTGGTCCTTGAAAGGCTCTGAGGTGCATTGGAGACATTCCTGTGTGGCTGGTGCGGATGATGTGACACATGGAGGACATTCACACCTTCCTACAGCATCAGAGAAAGTTGAGAGCGCTGACTCAAGTGTTTCAAGGGGACTGACATTTATTTTTGTAATAATTCTTTTTCTATCACTAAGTGGGTATGTTAAACTCTTCATATGTGGTTTTCTTTCTCCTTGCCTCTTTGGATCACAAAAGCGTGATTCTCTGCAGAATTTCTTAGTCTTGTGTGTAGTTCTTGTTAAGAATGGTACCGTCTGAGGGATTTCAACACAGACATATTTATGTATTAATGGCCAATTTTTTAAAGAAGGTGGATTTCTTTTTGCTTTGAATGTACAGTACACCTCCACAGGCACAGAGATGTGTCACTGACACTTCCTTCTTTAGTGAAAACAAATGCTCTCCAGTTACTTATGTTTCAGCTATGTCAGCACCTTGCCCTTAGGGGAGCTATTTCTGCTCTGTTTTTCAAACTTATGTCTTCCTATGCATTGCAGAGTTACACTCAGGATGGTGTGATGGGACAGGCTGTAGAGCCTTCATCGGGGCTTATGATATGTTTATCATGAGTTTAACACCCAGAGAAATGTATTGAGTAAGCAGAATGACATGCTATTTATTTACAAGCTTCTCTTTTGCTAGATTTGCATGCCACTGTGCATGCTATTCCACTGTGTATATAAATGTGTTTGGATGTGTTTGTGCGAGAGAGACAGAGGAAGCAAGATCAAGGGATCTTGACAACATTTTTATAAATTCAGGGAACAGTTGCACTCCCTGAAGCCAATGCATACAGAAACTGAAAGAGCTGACATGAGTTATGAAAGTTAGCAGTAAAACCCTCCTGACATACAGCCGGCCTTCTCACAGCTAGGCCTTTTGAGCTAATTCCCAAAAGCAGCATATACCATATGGCCATGGCATTTACTGTGGATTTGACACTCACGATTAGTGAATTCCTCTCAACTTCAAAAGCAGATAGCCTTTGGCAAAATCCTGATGGATGCCTTTGGCAGGTAAAGAGGGGGAGAAAGAAAAATTAGTGAGGTCAACACAGGGGAAAAAAAATGGCTGAAATCTTAGTTTAAAATAGTGGCAGAGACCTGCTGGGAACAGTTGGGAAAATGCCTGAGCTCGTTTAAAAAGACAGTGAGCAGATGATTGATATTTAGGCCCTGACCCAAACTTTTCTTAGCAACTTTATAAACCTTTCAGTTTGGCTTGAGGGATACCGTTTCCTGTCCAAACTTATTCACCTATATCCCTGTAGGGGGGGAAAATCAACAACAGATACAGATGCAAAACAGCACATAAATCTTAGTTTTGAGAGCTGTGATGGAACTGAAAAGTCAGAAGAAAGAGAATTACCAGAATTTATTGTGCCTTGTCTTACTTTCTTGGGGGGTTGGAAGGTGTATATTTTTCCACATGGAACAAGAAATAATTTAATGCTGTTTTTTCACATTTATGTATTGTAAATGATTCCAGTATGGCTTATCATAATTAAACTATATTTTGCGTGTTGACAACAGAATATCAGATGTACTGAATATTTAATATAGTTGTGAGAATTAAGTCTACCTTCCTCCCCCCAAATCTTTCAGACAAAACAATTCCAAGGTTTCTGAGAATAAGATGTAGGAGAAATGAACTGGTTTTTTGCCAGTTCTCATAAAATTGTTAGTCATGTCACTGACAAGTCCTGGCATCTCTGTTCTTTGGAATTCATACTTGAACTCTCATGAAGAGGAGAATACAGGGCTCTTTTCCTTCTTTATGGAAAACAGATGAGAACTGGCCACATCAGGCAGTTCCAAAAACCTGGTCACATGTGTCTTTGAAGGGAAGGTTTCACCTCCTTTCAGGTGCAATGTGCTTATGGCATAGCTCCATCTTCCCAGAAGAGCTGAGCATTTGCTGGGCCAGGAGAGCTGGAAGTAAGCGGGACTTTGCTCTGCAGTTACTGAAGCTTCCAGTTGCATCAATCAGTGGTGGATGGAGGAAGAGGGAGAGGGTAGGGTGGTTAAAGATGTGTCTATAACTGCAGGAGTGCTTCAATAAACCACAGCATGTCAAAGCTCCTTTGTGTTCAAACAGCAATTGAAATTTTAGACCTTCTCTGAATGGCAGTTATAGGTTTCCTTCTTCTCAAGGTTGTCATCTTAACGAATGGGAATCTGTGCAGGAAATGTTAAGATATTCCAGTGAGTGATGTTGGGATCAATGTAAAGTCATACAATGGATTTCCTTTATTGTTTGTCCCAGTCTAAAGATGTGTTCTAAAAAATTGTGCATGTATAAAACTAAAACTACACACAAATCAATTAAAATATGTTGTAGTACAGAATCAAAGTCATATATTTTCCACCTGTGTTAATCGAATACACTATGATCTTTAATCACATATCTCATCCTTTCACATTTTCCCTGATCCATTAGTTGAAAAATTCTCTTATTCACTCAGACTTAACGTTTAGATACTCGTTCATGTCATTACTATCCCAGAAATTGTCACTCCTCTTGTGATGTTTTTAGGGTGCTCTCACTGCATATACCTTACTTATTCTGTGTATCTTAGATACTTCTACAAGATTGAGGTGCTTTTACTATTGCAGCTTTAATATTAGGAGAAGGTAACAAACTGTCTTCTAATAGAAGATTATGATCTTTAGAAAACCAGGGGATGATTTTGAGTAATATTCCATATTTTGACTCTCTTTGCCTAGTACTGCTTTCAGTCTAAGACCAACAGTGTGTATTTATCACTCATTTTCATGTAGCTGGAGATAACCTGTGACCTTCATCCAAACTGCAGAACTCCACAAGCACAGAAGTGATATTCAGCTTCCCTAAGCAGCACGTCCTTGTTGTCTGCTGCCTCATTTAACATCCTCATTCCAACCTCTAGAGCAGATGCAGAAGGTTTTCATATACCAGTCTAATTCATTAATGTCATTTTCAGGACAGCATCAGTTCTGTTACTAAAGAATGGAAGGCTCAGTGTCCTAATTCATGTATGTTTAATTCATACAGTGTAGACAGTCTTGTTTCTGTTTGATCTTCTGAGTAATAATTTTTCCTAATTCATTGGGAGGTCCTTCCATAAATATCGTGTGTGTGTCTTTTTAGATTTTACTTCATAGGGAGAAGTAAAGAATAGCCAGACCAGAAGGTTGATTGCCTTCTGAGAAAAAGAAGAAAAAAAAGCAAATTTTTCTCAATTTGTGGCTATCCTAAAATTTTCCTGCCGAAAGAGAGAATCCTAATTGCAAATTTAACCCTATTGATTTGATTTACTTGGCTGCTTTTCATGGACATTTTAGTAAGTGTAGTCTGTGTTCTCAGTGAATGCATTTATATTACAAAAGTGTGCACCCTAGTTTCTTGGCTGGGGGGCATGCCCTAGCCCAGATTTGGACATTGTCACCAGTGACATCCACAAACATCTATCATTCCCGTGTGGGAATGTGGCCATTCCCCAGAGCAAGCCATGCTTACTGTGACAGTGGTGACTTGGTCAGAGGACCAGGAATCCTGCATTGTGACACAGTACAGAGGAATAAGCAGGACTGAAGGCAACGTTTGGCTTTTAAAGCAGGATTTACTTAGCACTGTTAAAAACGACTATGGTAGTAATTTACATCTAATAAACAAAAGCATTATTCTCAGCTGATTTGTTTTTCTCCATATAGAATGAATTAAGATGCAGTCTCATTCTCACTGAAGTCATGGCAAGAGTTTTTCCACTTAAGTAAATTGAAGCAAGATCAAATTCACGCTCTTCACTTTTTTCATCTTACCTAAATAAACTAAAGACAGGTAGTTCTTTCTCCTCTGCTGAAGGATGACAGTGCTAAATCATCAGCTCCACATGGAAATTAGCCATGTTTAAGGATTGTTTAGTTTCACGCAGTGTTTTGCGCACAGGATTTTCTTCCCCCAGAGTGATCCATTCTTAAAACATGGTGAAAAAGCAAACAGAGAACATTTTGGTGCCAGGAATTCTTTTGAAAATTTGACTGGGTGAGTGCATTTCCTTAATGTTCAAAAATTATCCTTTGACCATGCTATTTAACAGTGTCAAGCATTCTGTTCTCTATATTGTTTTTGCTTTAAACCTGTTTCATTTTAGAACTGATGAGATGCTTAACTGTTGCATCAGAGCAGTTAGTTTGTTCAGTTTCAGTACAGCTGGCTTATTCCCATGTCATGCATCATTTAATTATACATATAAAACATAGTTAAAATTGTACAGCTCCATGAGCCTCACTTAAACTGTCTGTGGCACTGCAGTAATCCCAGTACCCTGACGGGGTGTTGCACAGCTGTGACTGGTTGGAATGTGGTAAACTGGTGATGTGTAAGAGAGCCTAGAAGTGAGCTTGCATTTTTCAGCTGTGCTTGCTCTACTGGAAGAGGAAGTTAAACCAGAAAAAAACTGCTCTTGTGGCAATATCAGCATCTGTAAATCTGAATGCTTAATGAAAATCAAGGAAAATGTGCTGAGTGAGGAAGTGGTGCTTTTCCCTTGTTTGTCATTTAATTAATTTTTGGTGGTTTGTTATTTCTCAGAAAAATCTATCTCAGATTCCTCTGTGGAAAAACATGAAGTGTTTATGTGAGAGTGAAGATCCTAGTATTGGATGATTGTCTAGATATGCAAAAGACTTTGCCTGTTTTGTCTCAAAAATGCTTTCTGGAGGCAGTGATCATTGACACTTAAAATGTACCCTAGCTTGAAGATGGATGGGCACTGCTGTCCATGTGTATATGCTGTCGACTGAGTATAAACTTGAAGGCATTTATTACATCTTAGTAATGGGAAAAGCAGCAAATTTCTTACAGACATTTTTTTCCTTTTTTAAGCTAGTGAACTTGAAGGTCAGATTCAACTATATGTTGCATTTTCTGTCATATAATTATCATATCTATAATGTCCTGAAGAGCAGCCTCCAGTCAGTGACATCAACAGTTACACAGCAGTTGAACTAAGAATAACCTTGGAGAACTGACCCATGTCAACCTCTTATGAGTGTAAACTCTAGTTCACAACAGTTTCTGTTTTTTCATGATCACAGAAGGGCCTCAGTTGGATAAAAGAAGAATTGTGTTCAAAAAATACAAAACTATTCTGCTGAATGTTCACTTTACTGTATCTCAGAAGAGGAGAGGAAACAAAACTGAAAGAGTAATACTTAATAAAGTATTTTTGCTCCCTTATAAAAAGAAGGACAGGACAACATCAAAAACAGCTTCCCTAGAAGAATGCAGGGAAGATACATGATAAGTGGCATCAGCTTGGAAGAGGGATCAAAACTCTTTCTTTGATTGCTTTTACTAATGACATCTGTTTAAGCAAATCCAATTCAGAGCAGTTTCAGAAATCCCAAACTTGTTCTCTTTCTGAGCACTATTTGGAGGGCATGATCTGCCTGACATCAGTGTCTGTCTAGCAGTGGACATCTGTGGTCACTATGCAGGTGCTCGATTCACATCCTGTTTCCTTTTCCTCCCTCCCCATTTCTGCAGTTCCATTTATAGGTGAGTTCCCCAAAGAAGAGCTGAGGAACATAGGGGATGACTCTTCCGTACTCACAGTCCTTTGGAGATAAATACACAGAGATAGCAGAAAGAGTCAGAATTTCCTTTAATAAACCAGCGCAATATCAGACAGGAAGGGCCAGGAAGTGCTCCAAGAGCTAGAGCATTACACAGACGGGCTGGGAGGGCTGGGAATGTTCAGCCTGGAGAAGAGGAGGCTCTGGAGAGCCCTTAGAGCCTTTTCCAGTGCCTAAAGGCGCCCCAAGAGAGCTGGAGAGGGACTTGAAGAGCCTGGAGTGAAAGGACAAGGAGGAATGGCTTCCCGCTGCCAGAGGGTGGGTTTAGATGGGATATTGGGAAGAAATCCTTCCCTGTGAAGGTGCTGAGGCCCTGGCACAGGTTGCCCAGAGAAGCTGTGGCTGCCCCTGGATCCCTGGCAGTGTCCAAGGCCAGGCTGGACAGAGCTTGAAGCAACCTGGGATAGTGAAAGGTGTCTCTGGCCATGGCAGGGGGTTGGAACGGGATAATCTTTAAGGTCCCTTCCCACCCAATCCCTTCTGTGATTCCATGATTCCAGCATCTCTACACACATGGAGAGCCAAAGCGCAGTGCAGCATCTTTGCCACCTGATCCTTAAGGTCACTTTGCTGGGCTGATGTTGGGAAACAAGACCTATGGATGGACTGATGAAGTCAGTCAATATTTTTGCCTCCTGCGGTGGAAAACACCTGCGATTCCTTTCCTTGCAGAGCTGCTGGGGGTTAAACAGCAGACAGTGCTTATGGGAATAAGCCCTCAGCTGATCTTTGTCTTCCCTTGGTGGTTATTAACAGTGGCAGGGAGTTGTCTCCAGGATGCCCAAACGTCCCAGTGTCACTGTACGTGTCCGTGTGCGTTCATGAGGTTCCGAGGTGGGAGCCAAAGCTCCGGGCGTGCGGATCCATCACCTATTTCCATGTGGAGTGATGTTCTGTTTGAAGGCATCCCCGACCTGTGTCTGCTCAGCCGTCTGGCCACGCTTGAGTGAGGAGTTCCAGTAAGGATATCCATTGGCTGAGGAGAGCTGGAAAGGCAGACATGGAGTCAGTGTTACCAGGAAAGGGGAAAGCTGATCGGAGAAAAGGAGAGGGATAGTGGTAGATGAGTCATGGTCTGGCAGATTTTGGTCAAGGTGTTCTCCAGGGAAGCCTGTGTCCCTGGAGCTCAGTTACGCTGTAGGGTGCTGTTGCCTTGGATTGGGAGAGGCTCATTATTGCTGCCCTTTTCCAGCCTCATTTGCTTTCTGTATTTAACTGGGGCAACCAGATCCAACTGAGTTTTGAGCCAACTACTTGTTGCATGCCACCACTACCCCTGCAGCTCCATTTCTCCGGAAAAGGGGGAGGGAGAGTGAAGAGACAGGGACACAGGACTAACCTTCCTCTTGCAAGTGTCCAATGTCTATTTCCCAGGGAGCTCCACGGAAGATTTCTGTGGGTGGTTCCCAGCCGTTGTGGAATTTGGGGATGTAGGTGGGGATGTTCGTGTCTCGGGGCCACTCGGCTCTAGGACAGAAAGTGGGAATATGAGGTGACATTCACAAAGAATGTGTCTTTCAGGGCATCCCCTGAAAGAAGAAGCAGGAGCATCAGGGAATCCAAGCATCCCGTCTGCGTGGGGAGCCTGGGGAGATGGCAGCTCTGTCCTTACCTGGATCTGGTCCATGTCTCCCCCAGGGAATCCCAGAGGTTTATCTCTTTGGGTGTCAGGTGTCCTCTCAGGAAATCGGTGGTGTCTTTAGAAAGCAGTGGGCTGAGGACAGACGGGGCCAGCTCGGGGCCACCGCAGCTGTTGATGATCTGGGTCACACACAAACCACACAAAGAGGAGAGAACTTGCAGGAAACGGTCAAAATGTCAAACCAGGGACACACAGATGAGCAGGAAGCGAAGACAAAGCTGATCCTTGGATCAGCACAGTCACTGCAAGAAACATCAACCTAAGTCTTTGAAGGAGACTGGACAGTTCAAGGGAACATGAGATTTTTTTGGATTGGAGTCAAAGGAAGAGCTGATCTACAAATGAGCTGTTGTTACAGACGAGTGAAGTGTCAGAAGCTGACACTTCAAAAAATGGAAAGTATCTTGCTATTCCTTTGTGGCTCCTTTTCCAAGTTGGGATTTCTGCTTCCAAGCATTTTCAGTGCAAATACCGAGCCGTATTTGCCTGAAGGTGAGACCAGACAGATTCCCAGTGGGGATTCCAGCTGGCTGCCCCTTTTGTTCACAGTAATGCCTTATTGACCCGGTGGAAGGATTCATATTTGCTGGGATTCCTGTATTTACTTCAAGCTTCAAACCGGATCAGAGGCCAGGAACAACCGGCATCGCTTCTGGAAGTTCCTGAGAAAGCTGTGGCCAGGTATGAGCAGTTTTCCAACCCTGTTGCACAATCTATCTACTTGTAAGTGTGAACTAGAAATAAAAGGAGTTCCCAGTGAGACCTGGGAATAAGATTTACCAGTTCCAGCGGCCTGAAGAGGAAATGCACCAACTCTGAAGCACGGGGGTTTTGGATGTGCTTCCTTAGTTTGGCCTGAAAAGAGAACGTAAACACAGTTTAACCCTAACCTGAGTGTGCCTTCTCTTTTCTGTCACATGGGGCTAGTGTTGTGGACTGATGAGAACAGTAAGGGATGGAGGAGTAGGAATCATTCATTTTTATTTTGTGTCCATTTCTAATTCCCAATGAATTTCAGGAGGGGGGGAATACCCTCTCTGTTAAATCAGTGCCTTTAAAGCTAATTTGAACAGACACAGAAGACCTTGGCTTATTTTGAAAGTCCTAGTGAGGAAGGGCCAGGATTGCTGGTGCTTCTGCCTCTTGCAGGGTTGAGAATCCCACTAGTTCCATGGATGAAAACAACAGGATAGGTGTTCTGAGGGTCCCCTGGCAAACTGCTGACAAGGGAAAGTCTCCACCAAGGTCTTGCCTGGGGCACCCGGAGCTGCCCTGGCCACTGAAAGGCTCCAAATCCAGTGGTATTTGAGGTGAGCTGTGGCAGAATGGAGGAGCAAACACTTGGGATTGATTTACTGCAAGAACTGGGTTTCAGTAACAGCAATCAGCTGAGCTGTGGTGAGAAACCTCTCCAGTTTGTGCTCCCATTCAGCTCCTTCTCCTGTCCTGGACTCCTGGCACTGTTGCCATGGGAGACAGGCTCCCCGCTCCTACCGAAATGCAAAGCATTTGAAATGCCGGAGATGAAACATTAATGTGGAGTGGGAAGTGCGAAACAACTGCTGGCAGCAGGGTGACCCAATGAACGGGCACTTCCCAGGGACTCGGCAGCCCCATGGTGAGGAACGTGGCAGGACCCCACCACAGTGTCCCAGCTCTGCTGCGTGCTCCACCCTGGGCTCTTGCCAGGAGATCAGCTGCTCCTTCTGATCCTGAGCAGGCACAAATTAGCCATATTTGCTTCTCAAAGAAAAGGCTGGAGCTTGGTATCCTGCTTTAAGGTTGTTTACAGTCTCTTGGTTTTCCTTATTAATAACTGCCCAGGAAGGAGCTTGTAGGATGTGTTCGCTGGACAAGTTTGGTCACAACTGACAGAATTCCTGCTGCAGTGGTGAGGCAGGGACTGAGCCTGGTTCACTGTCCCCAGAGCTCAGGTAGTACAGGACAGTCAGGCCAGTAAAGCCCCTGCTCAGGGCTGGGAACGAGATCCTGGCCAGCTTTCCCTCTCTGCCCCTCTCTGCAGTCCTGCTGGCCTATGTCATGCCCTGGGGCCACTCTGCCGTTGCTCAAATGGCCAAAATCCACTCATCCAGGAGTGGGAAAGGGAGGGAGGGCACAGGAATTCATCTTAGGTGGTGAGGCCTGGAAATTTTCAAGGCAACAAATTGATCTTTGGATAATTACAGCAGAGCAGAGAACACGGTGCCATGGGCTCTGGCAGGGCTGTGCTCAGCTCTTTGTTCTCTCCCAGGTCCAAAAGTGTGACCAGTTCCAGCAGCAGCAGCAGCAGTGACAGCTCAGCCAGCGACTCCTCTGACAGCCAGGACTCCTCTACCTCCTCCGAGGACAGTGAAAGTGAGGGCAGCTTCTCCTCCTCCTCCTCCCCCTCCTCCTCCTCCTCCAGCAGCTCTTCCTCCTCCTCCGACTTCGACTCGGATCCGAGCTCCTCCAGCAGCAGCAGCAGCAGCAGCAGCAGCAGCAGCAGCAGCAGCAGCAGCAGCAGCAGCAGCTCTGAGGATGAGCCCCCGAAGAAGAAGAAGAAGAAATAGCTGGGGAGCTGCAGGACTGGTGTGGAGTGGGGGACAAGCCCCTCCCAGGGGCTGGAGCACACGGCTGCCAAACATTCAATGGTCAACATTTCTACTGCTCACACTTTCCAAGTGTTTTGCCTAGTTGTTCCTAGGACATGGAAGGTATTAAATGGCTTCCTGAGACGTACTGAGAGAGTATTTTTGTGCTTTATCCTTTTATGGAAGATTTTACTTTTTTAGTTCCAAGAAAAATTAAAAAAAAATCTATCATCAGATTCGTTTCCATGAGCTGAAGTCCAGTAACCTGGATGCTTACATGCTGGAAAGCAAAAGCTTTTTATTGCAGGTTATGTTGTGCATCGTGTGCTGTTCCTCTGTTAATGACAGCTTCACTTCCATTGAGAAAATCCTCTCCAACTGTTAAAAGCAGAAGTTTTTCAGCGCTGCTGTGGAGCTGTGGCATAGTTGAAGCTGAATGCACAACGTGTCCCACACAGAGCCTCCCATCTCATCAGCTGGTGCCAAATGGATTCTGTGCTGCTGAGCTTGTGTTCCAATGGCTTTTCCTGATGCTTCCAGGTCCAGTCTTAAGTGCACCATCCAGCTGAGCTGTGTTGGTTTGTTACTGATCAGTGGAGTGCTTGTCCTGCCCGCAGGCTCTGGGCTTTTCACTCCCCTGTGGCCTTGGCTCGTGCGTTGGAAGTGTTTGCTGAGACACAGAGTGTTGGTGGTGGGAAGCAGCAGCTCAGTGACTTGGGGCTGCTGCTGCTTTAGGAGTTTCATCTTTGTGCCTTTTTTTTGTCAATTCGGTGTGCCCCAGTGAGACAAGGGCTGCAGTGGGTGTTCTGCAGAGCTCCAGCTCAATATTGCCACGCAGCAAAAGCAGAGAAATAATAACAGCCACAACTGGGCACTGTTCTCACTGGATGCTCAGTAAAAAAGAGACTCCTTGAAATAAAGGGCTCAAAGGAAAGTGTTTCCCTTTGCATGTGTGAAATGCAGGATTGCCGAGTGACAGTCTGCAGAAATTCAGTCATTCTTTGTTTGTGGGAACTGCCCTGTAGAAGGAAGTGAATGCAAAAGCCCCACAAGCCCTACAAAAGCAGATGCAGACAGGCTGCAGAGCAGGGATTGCTGGATGCAGAGTGGGAACTCGTTGTTCTTCTGGTGCATTGAAGCAGTTGCCATTAGGATTTTATTTGGTGATGCAGTCTCCTGAATTTCTTCTTGTCGGAGTGCCCTTTGTGGGGAGGGGGCATCACTTGTGGAAGAATTCTCAAGTATCTTGGTTTAGGTAGAATACAGTAACTAAAGTATTTTTAATAATTTTTATGGAAAAAGTAGTGCGTAGACTTCCTTTGGAATAAACTGTACTTCTTTAAATGTTTGTGCGTGTGTGTCTGTGAGCACTCCTGTGTTTTACAGAACACGCTGCAGACTGTAAATAAAACTACCAGAAAGGTGTTGAAGTCTTGTGGACTGAATGTACCATTTAATGGGAAAGGGAATAAATTATTAACCAGCAGTTGCTAAGTGGATGCTTCCTGCAAATATCTGAAATCTTTGTGGTGTTTGTGTGCAGGTTTCAGCTGGAGTTGCCCTGGCATTGCCTCCCAGAGGGGCAGGATTGCTCCCCAGGAAGTTCTCCAGCCAGAAGTCCCTCTGGATCCAGATTATTTTTAAAAAAAAGTTTAGTTTGTCTTGGCTTTTTCTTTTTTTCCTGCCCTTTCTGGTTTGTCTCTCCCTGTTCTTCTTTTACAGAGGAACCCCTCCCCAGCCCGGCCAGAGCCGCAGCCTCCTTCATGTGCCGCTGCCTCACTCGCTGCTGCTGGTGCTGGCTCAGGAATGTGCTCAAAGCCCGGCTAAGCAGGAATTGTTCCGGGCCTGCTCTGTTGAATCGCTGCCGCCGCGAGCAAAGCTGCCCCTGCTCCTTGAGGGGAGCGCTCGCTGCAGCCCGGCAGGAAAAGAGCCCAGGAAAAGCCGCGCCCTTTGCAGGAGAAGCGCTGGGAGCAGAGGGGAGAGCGGGAAAAGGCAGCGAGAGCAGCTGGGCGGGCGGGGCGGCATCAGCGCTGATCCCTCCGCGGGCAGGAGCGCATCACAAATAGTCCCTCCGGCGGATCACTCCGCGGGCGGGCGCCATCACCGCTAATACAAGTATTTATAAATTCAAAAGAACTCATTAACACAGAAGAAAGCAAGTATGCTTCATGCTGGGTGGGAAACATAGGGTCTAAGGGATAAGAATTTTAAAGTTGTTGATTTTTTTTTTTTTTTTTTTATTTTATGAGAGAACTACATATCCCATGGCACCCACAGAGTTCAGGACGGGTAGAGAGGATGAAACAAACTTTAAAGAGAACCTTAACTGAATTAATAATTGAAACTCAAATGTCATGGGGTAGGTAGTTCTCTCATAAAATTAAAAAAAATTAATATAAAATAAACAACTTTAAAATTCTTATTTTATTATTATTCCATGTTCTTCTCCCCCTCCTGGATGAGGAATAGGGGTCGGTATTTGCGGCTGTGCACTGTAAGGAAATAAACGAGGAGTGGCTGAACCTGCCATCGCAGGTGGCTGTGATCTGGCCACTGGAGGAGAGGGTGCAGTGGATCTGGGTAGGGTACTGCCAGCATGCGGGATGGGTGAGGGGTGGGGACCCAGTGCTGCAACCTCTGGAGGCAGATAATCTGCACGTTCTCTGAGTCGGAAATAAAGGTGACGAACAAAGTCATCCGAAAGCTGAAAGCGACGGTGGAAAAATGAGGGATCAGATGCCTGTTGTGGATTTCGAAGCTGTGAAGAAGGCATATGAGAAGTTGGAGTTGTATTGGTTGTTGTAAAAAAAGGAGATGAAGCTTGGGAAGATAGAGGAATGCTTTCTGAAGCTGTGCTGGTCACTATATCCTTCTCACTGAAGTGTTGAGCAGGCATTTGAGGATGAAAAAGTCCCATAAAATCAGCTGAATGTCCCTGAGAAGTTCGAGAAGAATGTGCATGAAATGGAATGTCTCGATGCGAGACGTCACTATTAATAACACGTGCTTGGTCCTGTTGTGATGGAAGAGGTGTCCACGTATAGTTGAGAAAGCCCTCTTTCTGTTCTGGAGATAAAATCGTATTTGTTTCGCTGAAATGGCACGGGAAACATGGTTCAGCATCGTGTGATTGTTGTGATAATCCTCTGAGTGGTGTTATCAGAGTGATGATAGGGGGTACATGCCGTGGTGACACGGCAGCTGTTGAAATGTCTCTGCTGTGTGTCCACGGCTGTGGCTGCGGTGCAGACGGGGGCTGTGTGGACACAGAGCTGGTAGGAGGTGTAGCTGCCGAAAGCTCCTAGGATGGAACTGCAGTAGCCGAACGAATTGCACTGCTGGCTGGAGGTGCTGTGCTTATCGGTCGTATCGGCGTGGCAGCTGAAGCGTCCGTGTGTGGCTGGAGGTGCCGGGCAGCGGGGCCGTGGCTGGGCTGGAAGCGGGGCCGGGGCTGGGTTGGAAGCGGGGCCGGGGCTGGGCTGGAAGCGGGGCCGGGGCTGGGCTGGAAGCGGGGCCGGGGCTGGGCTGGACGCGGGAGCGGGGCTGGGCTGGCAGCGGGGCCGGGGCTGGGCTGGAAGCGGGAGCGGGGCTGGGCTGGCAGCGGAGGCGGGGCTGGAAGCGGGAGCGGGGCGGGGCTGGAAGCGGGGCCGGGGCTGGGCTGGAAGCGGGGCCGGGGCTGGGCTGGCAGCGGGGGCGGGGCTGGGCTGGAAGCGGGGCCGGGGCTGGGCTGGCAGCGGGGCCGGGGCTGGGCTGGAAGCGGGGCCGGGGCTGGGCTGGCAGCGGGGCCGGGGCTGACGTCCCGGGCAGGGCCGGGGCCGGGCCAGGAGCGGCTCGAGCCGCGAGCGGCGTTGCCGGGGTAACCGGCACTGAGGAGGGGCGGCCGATGCCGCGCCGCGCAGGCGTGGAAGCGAGGGCTCCCGAAGGCGGAAGTAAGGCCGGGATGGAAGCGGCGGGAGTGATGACGTCAGCAGCAGGCGCCGCCGTTCAAACGCGGAAGCGGCCGCGAACCCGGGCCGCGTGGGGATAGCGGGAGGGCCCGATGGAAGCTCCGGGACCGCCCCTGGCCGCGCGCATGGCTCATCTGATGGGAGGACCCCAGGCTCGGGAGGTAGGGACCTGCCTCTGCCTTGCGCCGTAACAGATGGATCGGGCGAGATGGAAACCGAGAAATATTCTCGGCACTCTCGGTTCCTACACTCAGGTGTATTCCTGGTTCCTGACATTCCTTTAAAACTACCGAATTCTTCTCTCAGGTCCCTGGCAAATGGGTCTTTGCAGCCTGGGGGAGTTCTTGCAAAACGGGGTCTAGTGAAGCGCTCTGCAGGAGTGGTTGTGCACCTGAGCGGTCATTAATTGTCTCCTCTAATGAGGGAAACGTGATTAAACTCCCGGTGCTGTGCTGCTGTTGTGTGTCGGCCTCGAGGTGTGAGACAGTCCCTGTGTCACACTGGAGTTGCTTAGTGGCTGGACTGGGACTGGGACAGGTCTTGTTGGTCAGGAACAAAAGGGAAAATTTATCTTTTGGCTTGCTTAATATCTTGGCTTTATTAATGTATCAATGTCAATTGTTGTCATTTGCTGCCTCCTGCACAGTGTGTTTGCAGCTCTGTGTGAGAGCAGACTCTCCCCTGTTGGGGAGTGAGACAATCCTGGAATATCCTGAGCTGGAAGGGACCCACAGGGATCACCCAGTCCCACCCCCGTCCCTGCCCAGACCCCCCAACAGCCCCAGCCTGGGCATCCCTGGCAGCGCTGTCCAAACGCTCCTGGAGCTCTGGCAGCCTCGGGGCCGTGCCCATTCCCTGGAGAGCCTGGGCAGTGCCCAGCAGCCTCTGGGGGAAGAGCCTTTCCCTGATCTCAGCGTGAGCCTGCCCTGGCCCAGCTCCAGCTGCTCCCTGGGTCCTGTCTGTGTCCCAGGGAGCGGAGATCAGAG
Organism: Coloeus monedula; assembly: GCF_965178545.1. Classification (NCBI taxonomy): domain Eukaryota; kingdom Metazoa; phylum Chordata; class Aves; order Passeriformes; family Corvidae; genus Coloeus; species Coloeus monedula. The sequence continues at coordinate 83,609 of NW_028120622.1, read as the reverse complement.
CTGTAGCCCCCGATGTGTTCTGACCTCACACTTCTCTACCAGAACAAACCCAGTGCCCTCAGCAGCTCTTTCATGGTCCTTCCACACCCTTCCCCATCCCCATGTCCCTTCTTTGGATGCTGTCAGCTTTGTATCTTTTGTATACTGTGGCGCCCAAAAGTGCCCCCAGGACTCCAGTACAGTTTAACAGCAATGAAAGAAAACAGTAGGTTTCAACTTTGATCTCAAAAGCTGTCTCAGGCCCCTGATACTGCCTCGAAATGTCTTTGCAGTTCTTGCTTTATGACTTGTGTCAAACACGGAGAGAGTGAGACTGAGCCCCTGGGGTCAGGTTCTGTGTGAGAAGCCACACAGCAAGCCAGAAATCTTTGCTCCAGATCACCAGAAATTTACAGTATTGAGGGCGGAAATACTGAGAGTTGAGTCTTGGGAGCTGAGCCAGGAAAGCAGCACCTCTGCCATGGGCAGATTTGGCACGTGGAGAGAGCTCGAGCAGCTTGCAAGAGGTCCCAGCAATGTGTGTGTGGAGCTGGGAGGAGCATGAGTTGCAGTGTCGTGTTTGGAGTCCCCCTGGGTGAGGATGTAGGAATAGACTGGAGTTTTTGGTGACTGAGGTTTCTTTTCTGTGGCAATAATTGTTCTTGGCCACATCATTTTGGTTTGTTACTCGCCTGTGGTTTGTTCTACAGGCCTGTTTCCTTTCTCTCCTACTATGGTGTCTCAGTTATCTTCAGCAGAGGCTCAGCAATAACTAAACTTGAGCTTAGATACTTAAACTTCAGTTCAGAGTAGATACATGGAAGAAATCCTTCCGTGTGAGGGTGGGCAGGCCCTGGCACAGGGTGCCCAGAGAGCTGTGGCTGCCCCTGGATCCCTGGCAGTGTCCAAGGCCAGGCTGGACACTGGGGCTTGGAGCAGCCTGGGACAGTGGAAGGTGTCCCTGCCCTTGGCAGGGGTGGCACTGGATGGGCTTTAAGGTCCCTTCCCACCAAGGCCTCGTCTTCCTTTGCCTTCAGTGTCTGCCTCAGAGTTTGTACCCAAACCAAAGTGAGGTTGGTGTCACCTTCTCTAAACTGGGAGAACAGATCACTCCAAGCTGTGGGGAGGTGGAGAGGCTGTAGGATGGAGAGGGTGCAGCCCTGCAGACGCCGAGCTGTGGGGTTGCTGCTTTCAACAGCCTCGTTGTTGCTGCGGACACAGCTCAAGGTGGGTCTGAGAGAGACAAACTCTGCTTTTGGGGGTTTGTGTTGATGAGGAGGGGAGGGGAGGTCGCTGCTCTGCTTCTTGTAACTGCTGTGGCAGAGCCAGGAGCCCAAGGCAGGACAAGGGCAAAGCAAACCTCTCCGAGCTCTTGGGTTCTCTTCATTCCCAGATATTCTGATTCCTGCCCAAGTCCAAGTTCTTTGTGCTGTGCAGGATGCAAGTTTAATCAGGTTTTAGTGCTGGTTTAGCTGAGTGTTTCTAGGGCTTGAGGATGAAGCCAAATGCTCTGCACTGAAAAAGTGATGGATGTTCAGCACGAGATTCTCTTCAGGAACTGGCACGAAAAGTGGTTGCCGAAGCTGAGGGAGGAGCAATTCACAGCTTGGCTGGAAGAGGGAGAAGTGCTCACTGCTGGTCTGTCACTTCATCCTCATGAGTGAGTGTGGGAGCTCCCAAGATCGGCCAGGCTGCAATTTCAGATAGTTTAGATGGGCTGGCCTTGAAAAAATCATATTTTGGTGCCTGGAGCAAAAGCTGAAGGTGGCAGGAAGTGGCAGCAGTGGCAGGGAACTGAAGTGACACCACCCTGAGCTCAGAACTAATTTTGGTTGTGACCTTGAGCAGTCCCTGGGCCACACCAGAGCTTTTTGTGTCACCTGCTTTGGGAGGTTCTTCCTTGCCCATGGAGAAGTTGGGTCTGGCACAGGTCTGCTGTGGAGCACCTGTGCCACCACCTTTAAAGAGCCACCCTGGAGGTGTCAGTGAGCCCCTCAGTGCCTGCCCAGCCTAGAGCAGGGCTGGGAGGACAGGGGGCTCAGGGAGTGCTCATTCCTGGTGGTGTTGGAGCTCTGAGCCCAGCCCTGAGCTGGGTTTGTGGCTCTGAGGGCATGGGGAGTGTCCGGAGCAGGCCTGGCCTGGGCAGAGTAGGAACTCCTGGAGTAACTCCTGAGTAAGCCACACCTTCCACGTGAGAGGGAGGCACTCCCAGAGTCAGGCGCTGTCTCCTCAGAGGTGCTTTGGGGTTTAATTCTGTTCTCACAGTGACTCCTCTCACCTGGGAACCCCGTGGTTACCTACAGAGGGTCTGAGGCCTTAGGGATGTAAATATGGACAGGAGGGGTTGGAATCTGCCTATCAGGGAATCTTCCCCTTGCCCAGAGGAGAGTGTGCAGAACTCTTCTGTGTGATGATAGTGTTTTCATACTTTAGGTGTGAAAATAAAAAATGGGAGAAATCTTGTTTTTCTGGCAGCACGCAAAGAACTTTCTTCTGTGTCACCGCTAAAACTCTGTGAGGGGATGAATACCTGGGAATCTGAAAGAGACATAGCTGGAAAGCATCAATATGAATGGATTTTTCTGCTTCTTTTTGCACTTGAAAGAAAGGTGAAAGTTACAGGCTGAGTCAAGCTTTTACCCTTTATTTCAATCAATTCAGTTATTGCTAAATATGGCTACACACAGGTAGCCCAGGTGACAGAGCTGCCTCCAGCTGCTCCTTGGCCCCAGTGTCCCACACGGGATGCTTGAGTTATCCACTGAGAGCCCCCTTGAGACTGGAGCACAGGTAAATCTGCCTGTCTGAAGGGCAGGATTGTGTCCTAAGTCCCTCCTCATTCCTTCCTTTCCTCAGGCCCCACCATTGTGGCTTGGGTGGCAGTGGCACATTGGAAAGGCCTGGGGGTGCCAGCTGGGGTGAGAGCTCGGGGTGCCAGCCCAGGCTCCACCAGCACTTGGCCCACACTGGGGCACAAATTGAGAGATGAACTCTTGGAAGCTTGTCCTGAGGAGGATGAGTGGTACCTGCTGGCGAAATTCGGTGCTTTCATGGAGCTGTGATAAACCCCAAAGTCTTAGACTGCCAACCTACAGCCTCTGCACCGTCACATTCCCCAGTTGCATTTTGTATTGGAATTTTACCTGCTCCCACCTGCGTCCTCCTGCTGGCAGTGCCAGCAGCCCACGTGCTGCCTCTCCTGAGAGCAAGTTCCTGCCTGTTTCCTCTCCCAGCCCCAGCTCTTGCTTCCCTCTGGCAGAGGCAGCTTTAGGTGCAATATCCTGATGTTTCTGCAAGTGGGTTTTGGAATAAACCTACACACGGGATGTTCATGGGTTGCTGCTATGGATTCTGTGAAAGGTGATCAGGAAAAGCAAGTTCAGAGTTACTCAGGGGATTCTCTGATTCCTGCCCATCTCACGGAGCTGCTCAGGGTGAAACTACTACTCCCATGCTTTTTATTTTGCTCCTCTTAGTGCTGGTTTTTCCCCAGGTAAGTCAGTGCTGGAGCAGCCCTTGTGGGTTTATCTGTGATGAGCAGTGGTTGTGTCTGCACACGGAGATAGCAGATTCCAGCTGTAGTGTGCAAACGTCGGTGCTTTGTGCCTTAGTGCACAGCCACACTTGTCAGCTGACAGGGCTGATGCGATGAGAAAACCTCGCACTCTCCAATAACCTGAGCACAGGCACTTCCTGCGTTGTTACATTTAACCAAAGCTCTGATAAAAAATACTACATTATTCTAATGGAGACCAGATTCCGCATGATCATAGTTTACGTTTTTGGATAGTCTTTGATTGACTCTGGTGGGAAGGGAGGTGAATCAGTATCTTGTACTTTAGGGAAAGATCTAGGGGAGAATTGAATTGTACTTCCTTGGAATTCACATCACCCGCCCTTAGTCGGAGATGTTGATCTTGAGAACAACAAGCAGAGAACAGCCCAGGAAGGGCTGAACGTGACAAAACAGTGCAGAGCATACAGAAATCCTCTTTGCTGTGTTCATCATTCTGTCTTCATCTTGGATTGTTTCCACCCTTCTCCTCCACCTGGAAGTCACAAGCATCCTGCAGTGGCAGGTACTCTGGGTTCTTCTGCCAGGAGTAGTCTAAGAACAGCTTTTGCTGGGAGCGGCTCTGACCTTGCTGAAATCACTGCTGAAACCTCCCCTGACTCTTGCAGTGCCAGAATTTCAGGGTGCCAGTGGTGAGGCAGGGACTGAGCCTGGTTCATTGTCCCCAGAGCTCAGGTAGTACAGGACAGTCAGGCCAGTAAAGCCCCTGCTCAGGGCTGGGAACGAGATCCTGGCCGGCTTTCCCTCTCTGCCCCTCTCTGCAGTCCTGCTGGGCTATGTCATGCTACTATGTTACAGCATTGTTCCATGTCTTTTTTTTTTTTTTGGAAGTAATGCCGGATATTGGCAGTCAGGGGCGATGGAGCGAGGTGAGCAGTGACCGGTGGACAGAATGAGTTGTTACGGCCTCGGTCTCAATTTTTGGAGCAGCTCTAAGCATCCGTTGTTGTTTGTGTGTTTTAGGTGGTCCACTTGCAGGATGTCCTGGCCCTGGATGCTGGAGCGTGCAAGCCTAAGGTATAGGTGTGGTGTACTTCAGTCGGAGCAGGGAGGCTGTGGTTTCACAGTCTCTCAGCATGTTTTGTGTGTTTTTGCTTTGCTTCTCTGCAGGTGCTGCTGCTGCCCTGGGCGTGCCAAGGGCCAGAGGCGAGCAGGTGAGTTGGCATTTAGGTGGGGTGGCTGATAGGCCAGCGGTCTATGGCAGCGTGCTGAGCGTGTCCCTTTTCATTGTGCAGGTTTGTCCTGGCCACCTCCAGAGTCAGATCAGGATTTGAGGTGAGCCGGGGCAGTGGTGTGGAGTAGCCCGGGGATGCTCTTCTGGAGGGCAACAGTGACGTTTTCTGTTTTGTTGTCTTAGGTACCGTGAGCAGGTGTGGAGCTGAAGTTTGGAGAGAGCAGGTAAGCGCTGAGCCTCGGCAGTTTCGAGGGAGGGGGCCTTGCGGAAGGGGTCTCTTTTGGCGTGTGTTGTCAGAGGCTGAATTTTCTCCTTGTTCTCCATCTTTCGCAGCTGCCAAAGCGGACCGTGGGGAACGTGTTGACATCCGAGGTGCTGATGCATTTTTTCTGCCAAGGATGGATTTTGTCCGTTTGTCTTCAGAAAGCTAAGTGTTGGGAGCGGTGGTTGGGAGAAGGGAAAGGCCTTTGGAGTTCCAGGAGGCAATTGGAAGTTAGCTTAGAGGAGAGGGCTGTTGTGGGAGGGCCCCTTGGAAGTAAAGGGAGAGGGTTTCTCCTCAGCATCACCCGAGCCTTTGCTGGGCAGGGCAGTTCCCACCCATCTCTGTCATCGGCCTTTGAGTCTCGCCGTCATCGTGGATCTTTTTGCCCGAGGAGCTCGCCTTCAGGTCTGGCACGATCGCCACGGTCTCCATTTCACCTACTCGCTGGCGTAGCCGCCCGCGGGCATCTTGGCCACTTGCTGGATGGTCAAAGGTAAGGGATCAAAGCTCGGGTTGTCAAGGAATGGGTCAAGGGGTCAAAGGTCAGGGGATAAAAGGTCAAGGCTCGGGCTCAGGATTAGAGGTTCCAGCATGATTTTCCATGGTGGTTCCCAGTGTGGGGACACGGGGTGTGGGGTCAGTGGCGCCGGGGGCGGGCAGGAGCCCCGTGGGCAGTGGCCGGCAGCGGCGGGGACGCCTCCGTACGGTCGCGCCCCTCCAGTGCCAGCAGAAGCCCCCCTGCGCCGTGCGGTGCCCGGCCCCACTCCTTGCCCTCCCCGCCGCTGCCTTCCCGCACTCCCACCGCACCCCCTGCTCCCCTCCAGCCCAGGGAAATGCAGGAAAACACAAAATCATTGAGGTGGAACAGTCACCAGAGCTGCCCGAGCCATCCCCCCGCCTGAAGGCGGCAGCTGCCCAGAGCCAGGGGCACCCAGCAGGATGCAGCTCCTCTTTCCCAGGAGCTGGAGGCAGGGTTTCCCAGGCAGGGGGAGCAGGGAGAATTTCAGCTCCCAGCAGCTCTCTGTGAGTGCTGGATGGACTCTGGGCTGAGCCAGCTGGGAGGTGTGGGTGGTGTTCATGTCCCCAGGAGCTGCTCAAATCCACCTTAAACTCCTGGAATGGTCTGTGCTGGCAAGAACCTTACAGACCATCCTGTTCAGCCCCTTGCCATGGTCAGGGACACCTTCCTGGGGTGTCTGTGCCAGAGTGGTGGAATGGGCAGGACTTTCTCCCTGAGCCCAGTCCCGGGCAAGATTGGGGTTCCCATGGGAAGAAGCCTGTGAGCTGCATTTCCGGAGCTGGGAGCCTCCATGCCCGGGAGTGTTTCCAGTACTGCTCTTTGGCTTTTTCCATAACTGGGCATGATGTTTCTCCCCAGAGCAAGGTGGTTTTCCCTGGATTGTTGGGGTAAGACACTGGCTGTTTGACAGCTCTGTTGTCTCTTTGTCCTGAATGGAAGAGTGAGGAACGGGGGATGCTCCCGACTGTCCCAGGGATGTGGGAACAGCCCAGTTCCAGTGAGGAATGTGACGCCCAGCTCGTGGCGTGTGCCCTGAGATGGTCTTTGCTGTTGTTTTGTCCTTAGAGCCTGTTGGAGTGCTGGCCTGGATTTGGGAGGAGCCAAGTAGCCTGGAGCAGTGAGGTTTTTCCTGTCAGAAATCCATGCTGGGGATGTTTTCCCTGGCTGTCCCAAGGGGAAGGAACAGCTCTGGAGTTTTTGCAGCCACAGGCTGGGGATGCATCCCCTGAAAACCAGTTCAGGATCGTTCATCTGACTCTGTCCCTGACCTGTGGCTTCCAGGGAGCCTTCTGGTCTTCTGGATATTCCCAGGAGAGGATATTCCACCACCTGACTTTTAAGCCAGGAATTCCAAACCCAGTAAGTTGGTCACATTCTATGGGAGCTGCCCCAATGGTGGGATGGCAGAGGGCACACCCCACGCTGCTGTTTGGGACATTCCTGACTGGAACGGGAGCCAGCTGGGCATTTTGGAGCACTGAGGCCACCAGGGCAGCCTTGAGTGGCATTCCCAGGCAATGCTGAGGCATCCCATGCCTGTGGCAACACATGCCTGATGTGGAGCAGAGAGAGGAAGGGAGAAATTCTGAGTTGATGGGAGGAATGGAATTGGGCTTTCCAGAATGGAATTGGTATAGGTGCTGATGGTATCATGGAATCATGGGGTGGCTTGGAAGGGACACAAAGACCCTCTGGGCTCTGTTATCCCATCCTGTGGCAAAGAACACGTCCAAAACGGCCTCCTCACCCTCATGGAATGGCAGTGGGTGTTGGGAGCTCTGGCTGGAGCACCTGGAGACCAGGTAAGAATAGCAGTGGCATTGTTTTGGCTGCTGCTGGATGTGGTTTTCTCTTGTCAAGATGTTCCTCTGATTGATGTTTTCACAGTAGCTTGCTAGGCCTCATTTGAGGATAATTCCAAGAATTTGGAAGTCGTTGGAAAAGAATGAGGAAAAAAGGTGAACCTGATCCATTTCTAGTAATTCTGAACTTCTCTTGCAGCACCGTTCCAGGGGAAAGCTGGTGAAAGGATAAAGATGCAGAGGAACAAGTGTTGTAAACCCCCTTGCCTCCCTGACAAAGCAAACCTTTCTGCAATCCCAGTAAATCTCTTGGAGAAACTGTGGGATCATAAGGTTTCCTAGGAAAGGAAAACTAAGGACAGAGATGAGGAAATAGGCTTCCAATTAACAATGATTTGATGGAGGTAGGAATGATTCTTGTATGTTTGATGCACCCCTTTTTATTCCTGGGATAATTTTAAATGATTTCTTTTAAAAATCATTTCGATTTGGGAATTCAGATTAGAGAGGAAATGATGCAAAATAAATGCAGGGAGAGATCACAGAATCATCCTGGAATGGCGGAATAATTTGGGTGGGAAGGGACCTTAAGAATCACCTCATTCCATCCACAGGGTGCTCCAAGCTGCGGCCAGCCTGGCCTTGAACACTTCCAGGGATGGGGCAGCCACGATTTCCCTGGGTTTACGGGCACAAGAGGAAATTTCCAGCAGGAAATTTCCCTTGCTCTGCCTGCCCCTAGCAGGGCTTTGGGAGGCAGAGGCTGTGGGAACAGGAGCTTTGTCCACTGCCTTGGAGGAGTCTCTGATGTCCCAAAACCCAGCAGAGCAAGTGGTTGTGGTTTAACATCCCGTTCAAAGGAGATGCCAGGCCAGGAACGGGAATGGACTGCAGAGCAGGGATGGTGCCCAGCAGAGGGGTGACTGTCCAGGGGGTCCCAGCAGTCCATCCCTGCTGCCCAGGTTTGGGATGAGCAGGCTGGTGAGTGTCCCTGTGCTTGCTCTGCAGGATGAGGAAGCTAGGCCTGCTGAGGAGGAAGATGAGGAGGTGTGGGAGGATGGAGACAACGGCCACCAAAGGCTGGGGAAGGCACAGATCCAGGTAGGAGACGTTGCCTTGCGAGGAGAGGGACTTGTCTGTCCCGTTGGAATTTGGGGCGTGAGGCCAGCGGAACAAAGGCTTTGATTCCATTTTCTTGCTCGGGTTTTCACGTGCCTTAAGAGAGCTTTGTGAAAATGTCATTATCCCTGATTGAGTCTCTGAAAAACAGGGATTGAAGCTTTCAGAAGGGGCCCAACCCTGCCTGCATGTATCCAAGTGCAGCCCCCACTCCCTGTTTTTGTGTACAGCTGGGATGAGACCTCAGCTGCTGTTACTTGCCAGCTCACAAGTTGTGTAGCTCAGAGCCTCAGCCATGAAGGGCCAGGCTGTGTTTAAAACAGCCCAAGGTGCCAGAGAGCTGGAGTCATTTCCTAGCAGGTAACTTGACTTGGAAGCTGCATTCTAAAATTTGTCCGCATTTAATTGATGTCCCACATGGAGACACCTAAAGAAGCAGAGGTGGGGTGTTCCTAAGAAAAGAGCATCTAAATTCTTTGGTGGTAGAGGGCTTAAAGTCTGAGTGAGGTGCCTTTAGGACACTTCCATTCCAGTATCTGAATAGAATTTAAATGAAGTAGCCAAATCCTGACAAGCTTGTATGAACTCCAAAGCCTCTGCAAGTGGTTTACAGCCAGGGAAGGAGATAAGAGTCTGAAGTCTCTTCCCCAAAACCTGGCTCCTGGTTTCTTTGGCCAGGCATAGGAAGAATTGTGTATTCCCTGGGGCTCTCCTTATGGGGAGAGGTTTACTTATGTGCCCTGGGTTTATTCAGTGCATCTTCAAAGTGATGGAAACTGATTGCGTTGAAATGCCAGGGGTGCCAAATGTTTTCCCCAGCCAGAGCTCGGAGCCAGCCCAGTGGGAAGGGGTTTAGTGGCCATTTTCCCGCTCCCTCGGGGCAGCAGCACTGGAGCACTCGCAGCCACCCGTGCCCGAGGTGCCGAGTACTGGCAGGAGGCAAAGCCAGGGACTGGGCAGGAGGAGCTTGCAGTGCTCCTGGAATCGCAGAGCTGGAGCTGTGGGTTAGAACTGCCAGGAGCTGCTGCCTCACTCAAACCTTGTTTAAAGCTCAGCATCCCTCCTGCTCCCTTGGAATGATTGTTGCTTCTGTTGTTGCTCTTTCCTGATCCATTATGATTATTATTGTAAATTCCCACTCCATTTCTTCCATAGCCCTTTACTTCCCAGAGGTGGTGCTTTAGGCAAGCCCCTCCAGCCTGGGAAGGGGCTTTTGGCTCCAGACTCAGTCCCAGTCCCCATGAGCAGCTGGAGCTGTGCTGTCCCCAGCAGGTGCCTTTCCTTCCTTCCCTGCTGCACTTTGGCTTTTTGAGGGCTCTCTAGGGGGCTGAGGGAGAAGTTCTTTGTCATTCCAGGGCAGCATAAGCCCTGATCCCACTCAAAGCAGGAGGAATCATTCCATCCTTGTTTTTGGATACACCTTTGGTGTTCTCTCTCTTTTGCTGACACTGTGTGGTGAAGCAGCAGCTCCCTGGAATAACTTTTATTTGTAAAACAATGAATTCCCTGCTGGAATCCCAGTCCCAGCCCCCCAGATCAAGGTGCAGTTTAAGGCCTTACACCCTGACCAGGACAAGTTCCTGTCCTTAGACATGGAAAACAGGGGAAAACTCAGACTGGATTGGAGCCAGCATCCAGAATGGGGAGAGTGAGGCAGTGTGCTTGGCCCAGGCTGGGGCTGGTACAGGGGGTGTTCCCCATAGGATGACACCCGTTTGGAGCAGATGCTTCTCTTCCTTTGTCCAAAGTCCAATGGCAAAGGAGTGAAGAACCCACAAGTGGGGCCTGGAAGGAAAACGATTCTGTTAAAATTAGGCAAAGAATGCACTAAGAAAAAATGGACATCCTTTTTATGTATGAAAGTAAGTAGGGGAAAAATGTTGAAAAAGAGCTCTTTTATTTGGTGCCACCTCTCATTTTTTTATGGATAAAACCCTCTAGTGAGCAATCAGAACAGGAGTGGGAAAGCCAGGAGCCTTTGACTTCCACAGTGGACTTAATTGCCATGCTTAATTTCAACAATTTCTTCTCTCTCTCAGGCCAGGAAAACCCACTTAACTTGTCCCATCTTTGCCAAAAGCTTTGGTGTTTGAGCAGCCAAACCCAAGGGGCTCTGGCCCCACCAGCCTGTACTGGAGGGCCCCTGGTCCTGCCCATGGTGTGGGATGAATCCCCAATTGTCCCCAGAGGGGGCTGCCCTGGTCCCTGCAGTGCCCAGCACCTGAGACACAGAGAGAGCCCTGTCCAAAGGGGCTCCTTGTCAGGAATGTGGCAGCAGCCCCAGGAGCAGGCTGGAGGTGAGAACTGGGGCTGTGTTTGAGACTGACCAGGTCAGCTCAGTGTTTACCTGTGGGGGGAGTTTGGCCCCCCATGCTGAGTTGAAGCTGGATCAGGGTGACAGATGCTGCATTTTGGGCACCCTGAGAGTTTCTCTCCCCCTTGGAGATTTCCTGCAGGGATGGGGCAGGGCAGGGAGCAGAATTAACCCTGCACCTCCCATGGGCACTGCTGGCCTTTGTCTCTCTGCTGTGCCATCAGCCTGTGGGAATTTGCTGCTGCTGCTGCCACCCCACCTGGGGGCTGCGTGCTCCTGGCAGCCCTTCCCAGCCCCACACCCGAGCTCCAGCGCTGCCTCCAGGCTGTGTTGGGAGAGTTTGCTGGGAATGTGCCTCATCCCTGGGAGTATCCTTTCCTTCCAGAGTGGCTGGATGGAGCTTCTGGGCTTGTCAGCTTCAGAGTTTGCTTGCAAAAGTCACTGCAGGGAAGAATGACAAGGAGGTTTGTCAGAGTGCTGCTGTCAGACCCCACCTGCCAGTCTGTGCTTTGGCTTGGAGGTTGTTGTGTATTGGCCCTGCAGGGAATGAATGTCCCCTTCCCACCTCAGCCCAGCAGATCCCAAGGGCTCTTCCTGGAGTACTTACTCTTTGCTTCCCTTTGGGATAACTTAATCTGCACCCTTCCAGGAGCAATTCCTTGGCTTCTCCTGGAGAAAACCCCATGGCAGAGGCAGTGTGCAAAGGAGCCCAGAGCTGTGCTTGGAGCAGGGAGTGCTGAGAGCTGCATGTGCCTCTGCTGCCCCAGGCTGGCAATATCCCCATGGAACAGACTGGGCAAATGGCATTAGAGGGAGCACAGTCCCTTCCTGGAAGAGGTTTTCTCCTGTGCAGATCAGGCACAGGGCAGGAAGGGAACTTTGGAGATCAGCTGCTTTCCCCCAGAAAGCATCACTCACACCAGCATGGATGACATGACCTGTGCCCACTGCTCACCATGCACCTGGCCAGAATCAAGAGCAAAGGTGGGTTTGGGTGTGAGCACTTGAAATAACTTTGAAAGAGAAGCAATCACCTTTTGCTGCTTCTTTCTTTCTTGCAGATGCTGGGATTGCCTCTGGGCACATGGGCTGAGCTCTCCCTGCAGGGAACTGTCAGGCCTTAACAGCTGTGAGGTTGTGTTCTTCTCAGTGGGGAACTGGAAATAATTATTAATTAATTGCAGAAATGTTTTCTGAACCTTTCCCCTTTCCTGATAGATCTTCTCTCTCTGCCTCTGAATTTACAGCTGTTCCCTGGTGTCATTGGCCCTGCCTGAATTCCTTGCAGCTCCTCACTGGGAAAACCTGGGATGACTTTGAGGGGACAGAGGAGACATTTTCAGCTGAAAACCTGGGGTGACTGAGAGGGGACACAAGAATTGTTTGTGTAGGAAAATGGGAGGTGATGTCAAGCAGAGCAAGGTGGCATTTTTGAGGGAAAAGCTGAGGTGATGTTTAGGGGAACGAATGCACATTTTTGGGGCAGAAAAGAGTTAATATTGTACAGGAAGGAAAAACTGGGGGGTAAAACTTGATGTAATCTGTAGGGGACAGAATGAATATTTTGGAGCAAAAATGAGGTACTCAGTAATAGACAAAGAAGGAAAATTTTGGAGGCCAAACTTGACAAAGTCTCAAGAGCAGAGAATGAACACTTGGAGGGAAAAAGGAGGTGATGAATACTGAGCATGTGGGGAAAATTTGGGGGCTAAATCTGAGCTAATCTCTAGGGGAGAGCATGAACACACTGAGGTAACATGAGGGAATCAGTTGTGGGCAGATAGGGAAACTTGTGTAAAAATAATATTAAATAAGCTGTAGAAAGAACATTTTGAGGTAAAAATGAGGTAAGCAGTAGTAGACAGATGGAAAACTTTGGGGGTAAATCTTGATAGAAGCTACATGGTAGAAAGGAAATAAATATTGAAGGAAGAATGAGGGAGTCAGTAGTGGACAGGTAGGGGAATTTTGGGGGGTCAAACTTGAAATGATCTAAAGGTTGAGAATGAATCTTTTTTGGTAAAAATGAGGTAATAAGTTGTGGACAGTTCAGGAAAATTTTGGGGGTTAAACTTGAGGTAATCTCTAGGGAGAGTGTGACCACTGACATGAACTGAGGCAATCACTGGGGCTAGGCAAGGAAATTTGGGGTGTAAAACTTGGGAAGATCTGTAGGGCAAAGAATGAACATATTGAGGAAGCAATGAGGTGATCAGTAGTCAAGATGAGGTAGAATGTGGGGGGCAAACCCTGAGGTAATTATGTAGGAACCATTAAGTGGTTTTGAGAAAAAATCTGACCTAATTTGTAGGGGACAGAATGAACATTTTGGGGGTAAGACGGACATAACCTGCGTGGTTTGGGTTTTAAAATCTAGTCAGTGCACAGGGGACAAAATAGACATTTTGGTGATAAAATCCGAGTTCATCTGTAGAAGAAAGAACTCATGTTTTGAGGTAAAAAGGAGGTGATCAGAACTGGGCAGGTAGAGAAAACTGAGGGGGTAAAATGTGAAGTCATCTCTAGGAGAGAGCAGGAGCATCCTGAGGTAAACTGAGGGAATTGCTGTGGACAGGTGGGTAAATCTGGCAGGTAAAACTTGAGGGAATCTCCATGGTAGAAAATGAGTATTTGGAGGTAAAAATAAAGTACTCAGTCAGTGGTGGAGATGTACGGAAAATGTTGGAGGTAAAATCTGAGGTGATCTGTAGCAGAGAGAATGCACTTGATGGGGTAAACTGAGGTAATCACTTATGGACAGGTAGGGAAGTTCAGAGGGGTAAAAATTGAAAGCATCTGTAGGGCAAAGAATGAAAAGATTGAGGTGGAAATGAGGAAAGAGGTAGTGGACAGGTGGGGAAAGTTTTGGGGGCAAATCTTGTGGTAATCTCCAGAGCAGAGAAAGAATGCTTCCTTGTAAAAAATGAGGAACTCAGAAGGAGGCAGATGGGGACATTTTGGGGGTAAAATCTCAGGTCATCTCAAGGTGAGGGAAGGACTATTTGGAGGTCAACTCAGCACTCACTGTGTCTTCCTTCCTTGGCATCAGCTGGCAGGGAAGGGAGAAGAGGCCTCAGGCTGGAGAGGGGCAGGAGAAAGGCACTGTGGGCAAAGGCACCTCCCTGGCATCCCCAGGGTACCTGTGGGGAACACAATGGACACTTGGGGAGCAAAGGGAGGTGATGGCATTGTCCCTTTGGGGGATGCTGGCATTTAGATCATTCCATCCATTTGCCTGCTGACATTTCCCAGCCCAGGGGCTTTGGCTGCCAGGGCAGCACAAAGATTGTTCCCTGGGTGGTGGGCAGATTTGGGGGTTGGCTTTGCTAGTTCAGATGAATTCTACCCAAAGCCCTGAATTCCCTGCTGAATTGCCACTGGCATAGCCTCCCAGCGCCTCCTGGAGCATGGATATTCCCATGCAGAGCTGCCTATTTAACACCAGCTGTGTCAGGACCCAGCAGAGCTTCCAGGGAAGCTCAGCAGGGTCAGGGCAAGGACAGCTTCATGTTCCATAGAATTTGCTGTTTGTAACCCTCATCCCCCAGCCCCCCCCCCCCCAATGTCCCTGGGGGCACCTGACAGAGTTCCCTGGAATTCAGCTGCCTGCACCCCCCGAGCTGGGGCTCCAGGTGATATTTGAAAGCAGGAACAGGCACTGGCTGGACACGCTCCCAGCCTGTGCTGAGGCAGCCCCTGTGCCCACGGGAGGACTTCTCTCCCTGCAGGAGTTGATTTCATTCCAGAGCCTCAGGAGTGGCCTCTGCAAGTTCTTTTCCCTCAGGAAAGGGATGCACATCCCTGCCTTCAGGGCACCTGCAGTGGGAGCCACCTGGGAAAGCTTTCCATCAGTTGTGCAGTTCCAGCTGGCTCCCCAAAAACTCCCAACTCAATCCAAAGAGATTTCTCTGACTCTGACCTTTCATTTGAAGGCATCTCTGAGGGCATTGCTTGGCATTTCATTGCTGTGGGGGAAGCTTGCCTTGGCTTTAACACTGCTGAGGGATGATGGCCTCAGGCTGGAAGGGAAGGCATTTTGGGTGGCTGGGACATAGCTGGCAGGTGTGTGGGAGGTCAGCACTGGGAATTGCTGTCTGAGCCCCTCTGCAAACAGCCCATTCTGACATTGCCCAGTGCCAGCTGTTCCTTGGGGCATTTTTGGGGTGTCAGTGGGGTCTGTCGGGACTGAAGCATCTCTGGGTGCCTGTTCAGAGCAGCCCCTGGCTGAGGGGCCGCGGGCAGCCCTTTATCCATGTCCATCCCAGCGCTGCCCGGGCAGCCCAGTGCCCGTTCCGGGGATGTGTGTTTGGCACACTGCGTGCCACGGGCAGGACACTGCAGGCACAGCTCCTCTCTGCAAATCCAAAGCACAAGAGCTGCTGCTTCCCTTCCTGGGCCTCCTGGCCTTCTCCCTGCCCCCATTCCCTGCCAGCTGGAACACACGGAAGGAGCACCAAGGAACACTCCTGGCAGTGAGCAGGAGTCGCTGAGAGCTCTGTGCAGCTCTGGGCCACAAAAGCTGGCCCGGCCTCAGCAGCCCCTGGGATTTTGGGCTGTGAACACTCACCTGTGGGAAAGGCCCCTCTGCAGGCAGGAGCAGCCCTGACCTTCTCCAGAAGAGCTTTGGCCATGGACCAAGTGAACCCTCAGGACTTGCCTTGCTCATTTCTCCCTGGAAAGGGCCATGGAACAAGCACCTTTGCAGCTGTTGGGTAAATCCTGGAAAGGGCAGGAAATCAGGGTTATGGGAAGAGTTCAGTGCTGTCACACAACTGCTCACCTGTGTTGTTGCATGATCAGGTGCTGGCCATGGAGCTCTGCCCTATGGCAATTACAGGGGCTGGTGTGGCAAGCAGCATTAGCATAAAAGAAGGAGTTATATTTGCATAGGAATGATCTTGCTGGCACTTGGCATTCCTATCCCAGGCAGGACATTGCCAGGAGCTGAGATTGGCTTGGCTGGAGCAGGGTGCTGAGAGTGCCCAGGTGTGGGTTCAGTGGCCAGAGGAGCCATCCACATAAGGGTTCGACTTGGTGGTCCTTGTGTAGCCATTGCCACTCAGGATCTCCTGTGCTCTGGAAATAAAGAAGAAACATTTTTCCCTGGCCTTTTAAAGCCAGAGGTTTTTGCAGTGGAGCGTGCAAGCCGCAGAGAAAGCGGGGAGGAGGAAGGAGAGCATCAGGTCTCAAGCGGCAGTTGTGGGACGAACGGCTCAAGCAGCAGCGAGCCCCGGCGAGGCCCCGGTCCCGCAGCGGGCGCAGTCAGAGCAGGAGCGGCAGCAGCGGCCTCGGCGCCAGCGGCCGGGCCGGGGGAGCGGCTCGTCCCGCTGCAGGCGCGCTGGTTGGGCGGGGGCGCGGCGGGCGGGAGGCCCCGGGGGAGCGGCCCGGGGCAGGGGGTGCGGCGGCCTCAGCAGTGCCGGGGCTGGGGGAGCTCCGCGTCCCCGCGGGGGCTGCGGGCGGGGCCGGGCCGGGAGCGCCGGCGCTCCGGTTGCGCCAGGGGGCGCCCCACAGGGCGGGCGGCGCTGAGGGAGCGGCGGCCTCGGGGGGTGCCGGGGCGGGCACGGGCGGTCCCCGCGGCCCGGCCGCTTCCAGGCGCGATCCAGCGCCTGCTGCGGGGAAGCGCCGCCCTCCCGGCGGGCCCGGCACCGGCACGGCCCCGGCTCCCCGCGGCCGCAGCGGGAGCGTAGCCGGAGCTCCGGTGGGAGCCCAGCCCCGCGCTGGCCGCAGCCGGAGCGGCAGCGCCGGGCTCGGCGCCAGCGCCAATCCCGGAGCGGCACTTGCCAGCCGCGGCGATCCCGATGCCTAATGCCATCCCCCATCCCACCTCAGTTCTCCGAGCCCGGCAGCCGCACCCCGCCCGCCGAGAGACAAGCGGCTCGGCCCGGGACCCCCAGCAGACACCGACAGGACCCAGCCCCGAATCCCAGGGCCCGGGTCCCGTTCCCACCTCAGCGCCTCGGGCTCGGCGCAGCGCCGGGAGTAGCCCCCGGTGCCGGGCTCCGCACAGCGCTCCGAACGACGGTCCCGCCACAGCCCGGGAGGAGCAGAATGAGCATCCACCGCACAAAGCGGAGCGGGCGCGGATCCGCCGGCATTTACGGGCGCGGGCGGGGCGGGGCGGGCCCGGCACAGGTGTGAAGGGCGGGGTCCGCACAGGTGCGCGGGGCCCCAGAGCGGCTGCGCGGGGCGGGGCCGAGGGGATTTAAGCCTCGGGAATCGGCGCCGCCGCCATTTGCTCCCTCGGCGCTCGGTGGGAACGGTTGTGGCCGGACCGGGCTCTAGATCTCTGTATTTCCATATTTCTATGTCTCTGTAGTTCTTTTCCTTTATATTTGTGTTTGTTTGTCTTCTTCTAACCCTTCTCCGTTCTCCCCCCTCTGCCTCCCCTCCCCCACCCCCTACACCCCCCCCCCTACCCCCCCCCCTCTCCCCCCTAGCCCTCCCCTCCCTCCCCCCCCGGCCCGGTCCCCCCCATCCCCCCTCCCTGTCCCCCTACACACCCCAACCCTGCCCTACCCCTCCACCCTCTCTCCCCTTCTCCACCGTTCCTTCGCCCCCATCCCGGGTCCCCCCTGCCCCCTCACCCTGCTCCCCTTCCCCTCCCAGTTCCCCCCACCTGCCCTCAATCCTCCCCCTCCGTCTCCCACCTTTCCTTCCCCCTCCACCTCCCCCTGTTCCTCTTCCCTCGTTTCCCCTCTGCACCTTGACCCCCCACTTGTGCTCCGTCCTCGTCTTCCCCCCGCCTCCTTTCTTGTCCCCCCATCCCACCTCTCCCTGCACACCCCGAACCCCCCACCTGCGCTCCTTCTTTGACCCCCTCTGCTCCCTTATTCCCGTCCTCTGTCCCGTCTTTCCCCCGCAGCCGCGGGGCACGGGGCGCCGGAGAATAAAGCCCAGAGGGCCGGAGCCCGGCGCCCCTGCCCTCGCTGGAGCCCACACGGGCCGGGCCCGCTCGGCGGGTCCCCCGTGCAGTACAACAACAGCGCCGGGGCTCCGGCTTTCCACACATCACACTGGGGATCCCCTCCTCAGGAGGGGTTCCCGGGGGGGTGGTGGGTTTCAGGGAGGGTGGTGGGTTGGGGTGGGCCCCCTCCGGAGGAGGGGGTCCCGGGGGGTGGGTGGGTTTCAGGGAGGGTGGTGGGTTGGGGGGGGCCCCCTCCGGAGGAGGGGGTCTCGGGAGGGGGTCAGGGTGGGCCCCCTCCGGAGGAGGGGGTCCGGGGGAGGGGGGTGGGGCGGAGGGGGGACTTTCCCCCCCTCCAGTCCCCGCCCCCTCTCCCGGACCCCCTCCTCCGGACAGGGCTCACCCCAGCCCCCTCCCCGGGACCCCCTCCTTCGGACCGGGGCCTCGGGGAGGGGGGTGGGGGGGGGAAGCAGAGGGGGTCACGTCACTCTGTGGCATGAACAGACATAGAGCTCACAGGCCAAACCAACAGCCCCTCCCGCCCGGACCCCCCCCACCCCACCCGCCCCCCCCTCCCTCCCCCCGGGGCCCCGGTCCGGAGGAGGGGGTCCCGGGAGGGGGCCGGGGTGAGCCCCGTCCGGAGGAGGGGGTCCGAGAGAGGGGGCGGGGACTGGAGGGGGGGAAAGTCCCCCCTCCGCCCCACCCCCCTCCCCCGGACCCCCTCCTCCGGAGGGGGCCCACCCTGACCCCCTCCCGGGACCCCCTCCTCCGGAGGGGGCCCATCCCACCCACCCCCCCGGGACCCCCTCCTAAGGAGGGGGCCCACCCCAACCCCAACCCACCACCCTCCCCAAAACCCACCACCCCCCCCGGGAACCCCTCCTGAGGAGGGGATCCCCAGTGTGATGTGTGGAAAGCCGGAGCCCCGGCGCTGTTTTTGTACTGCACGGGGGACCCGCCGAGCGGGTCCCCCGTGCGAGGCTCCAGCGAGGGCAGGGGCGCCGGGCTCCGGCCCTCTGGGCTTTATTCTCCGGCGCCCCGAGCCCCGCGGCTGCGGGGGAAAGAGGGAACGGGGAGGGATGAGATGGGGTAGGGAGAGGAGTCGGGGTGGGTTGGGGAGAACGAGGGGGGAAGGGAAAGGTCGGGTGAGGGGGAGGGATGATGGTCAGAGGAGGAGGAAGAGAGGGGAGTCGGGTTGGGGAACGGGGTACGGAGAGGGGAGAAAGGAGGGGTGGGGGAGAAAGGAGGCGGGGGGGGTCGGGGATGCACAGGGGAGCAGGGAGAGAGGGTGGGGGGGCGCTGGGGAGAGGGCAGGCAGGGGGCTGGGAGAGACAGGGAGGGTGTGGGGGAGAGAGAAAGAAACTGGGGGGGGTAGGAAAGAGGTGATAAGCGGGGGAAGGAGGAGAAGGATAAGGGCAGGAGAAAGAGGGGGAAGAAAGACGGGGAAGAAAGAGGGGGAGCGGGGGCCTCTCCCGGGCCACGCCGGGGGAGCCCGGCCCGGCCGCAGCCTCCCCGAGCTCTGAGGGAGCAAATGGCGGCAGGGGCGATTTCGGGGGCTTAAATCACCTCGGCCCCGCCCTGCGCAGCCGCCCTGGGACCCCGCGCACCTGTGCGGACCCCGCCCCGCGCACCTGAGCCGGGCCCGGCCCCGCCCCTGAAGCCGCCCCCGGCCCCGCTCGGCCCCGCCCCAGAGCCCCGGCCCCGCCCGGCCCCGGGGCCCGCCCTGCCCGGCACGGGGGCGGCTCCATCGCTCGGGGCCCCGCCCCTCTCTCCCGGGCCGGGCCCGCCCCGCGCACCGGGGCCGCACCGGGGCCGCTCTCGGGACCCTCCCCTCCGCTGACAGACACCGCCCCGCTCGCTCCCGCTCCTTGCCACGCTCGGCAGCCACCGAGGCCGCCGCCCTCTCGGCTCAGCCGGCACCGGGCGGCAGCAGCGCCGCCCAGCTCAGCCCGGGGGCAGGCACAGAGCACAGGGAAAAGCCGGCTCCGGGCGCTCTGCAGCTCCTGCAGCCCGAGCGTCTCGGCTCCTGCGGCCAGGCGCTTGCTGCTTTCCTTCCTACAGAAAAACGCCGGCTCCTTATTCTCAAAACCTGCGGATCTCTATTCCCAGCTTCTTATATTGCTGTATGTGACAGAGTAGAGAGAGAGGGCTGGCTCATTTCAAAATGAATTTACATCTAAATCAGTAGCATTTGCCTATAGATGTAAAAATGAAGAACTTAATACGTTTTAGTATTCTGCACACAGCCCTCCCTGGGAGGAATGGTAAAAAGTTAAAAACAAATGAAACTTTAAAAGTAGAAAGTTAGAAACAAAGTTACAACGGCAGAAATTTAGAAACAAACAAAGAGGTAAAATACAAGAAACAAACAAATTTCTAAAGGGAGAAAGTTGAAAACAAACAAAGTTAGAAACAAACAAAAAAAAATTAGAAACAAACAAAATTAGAAAGGTAGAAATTTAGAAACAAAGTCAGAAAGGCAAGTGTTGAGCCTTTGACAGGGTACCCCTCCTTCTCGGACCAGGGTGAAAGAGCAGAGGAGGCTGCTGTTCTGCTGAGTTCTTTATTTCACGGTCTCACAGCTGTCTTGAAGGCAGAGTTCGAATGGGGTTACATGATACAGCCAAGCAGCAGCAGCAGGCAAAAACAGCTTCTTCTATATGCTCCATACACTCTATTTTTTCTTATAGAAGTGTGGATTCCATTTGTTCATTGACCAGTAAGATTAACACACGATTCTAGTTTTCCATAAACCCATCCCGGTCTAATTCTAACAGTCGTAAGCCTCACACAAGTGTCATCTGCCCTTGTTCCATAAGGAATCCCTCTACAGACAGGGAGTTGTCACCGGCCCCGTGCTCATGGGCTGCAGGGGACACCTGCACTGAGGAGGAAATGGAAATGGGAAAGAGGGAACTGCAACCTGATGGGACGCACCTCTGGCACCACATTTCCTCTTCTTCCTGCTGTCCTGGAAAACCCCAAGTAAATCCGGTCCCTCAGACCTTGCATCCCTGAACACCAGGAGAGCCGGTGTTTTACCCAGATCCCAGTGCCCTGCACGGCTGCACTGACACGAGCACAGGCTGATCGCTCCGCCCAGCACCATCCCTCATTTTCTTCCCATTGCTCCCCAAGCGGCCCCAAACCACCCCAGCGTGTCTGTGCCAGGGCCAGGGCCTGCCCCGAGCCCGACCAGAGCCCTGCACCAGCTCCCACCCCCGGGAGAGCTGGGAATGCACTGAGAGCTCGGCTCCCCGGGCTCCCCAGCACCCAAACCGGTCCTCAGACACACAGAAATGCCCAACCTGCCCCTCTGGGCACAGCCAAACACCACAATTCCATCATCCCCAAGCAACTCTGGCACTTGCCTCTTCACCTCCGCCCATTTCCAGTAGCCGGGGCTAGGACCGGGCTGTCAGAAATAGCATTCCCTAGGCAGTTCATCCCAGCACAGAGGAGAAGAGGAGCCTGTCCCTGACCCACACCATGGGCAGGACAAGGGGGGCCCTAGCTGGCTTTGCCTACTCCAGCACCAAAGCTCTTGGTCCCAAAGATGGGGCGAGTTCAGTGGTTTTTCCTGTCCTGAAAGAGAGCAGAAAAGGGAAGTTAATCCCACTGTGGAATCCAAGACTCCTGCATTTCCTATTTCTGCTCTGATTGCTCACCGTGGAGTTTTAGCCATGGAAAAAAAAGGAGAATGACACCATATCAAATAAAAAGTTGATTAATCCACGTAGGGGCTGTGGAGAGGATACAAAGGAGCTTTTCCATGATTTTGGGGCTTGAAGAGGGACTGAATTTCCCTCAAAGCTGGGAAGGGCCTGAGGATAATAAAGCAAAGGAGCAGCTTCATCTCTCCCTGGCAGAGAGCTCGGGGCTCCATTATGGATACAAATCAATCCCAGCAGGATTTCAAAGGGTTTCTTTAGGATGTCAGGTCCCTCTTTGTCAGATCCCTGCTGGGATTCAGGGCCTGCCTGGTCACGGGGTGCTTTGATAAGGGCTGGATTTAAATCCCAGATCTGAGAACAGACATGAAAGGTCCCTGGGTTTTCTAGGGGGTTGAAAAACTCAAGCTGGATTCGCTGCAGAGCTGAAAAATCAGGGTAAGAGAGAGCAAGGAGTGGCCAGCAGGCCCAGGCTCCTGATCACGCCCCTGGGATCCATGGGATCCATAGGATCCACGGCCTCTGGCACGCTGCTCCAGCACCCTGCAGGGTGACTGACAGCCGGGCAGGGGAAGGAGCCACCAGCAGCTCTGCCATGTGCACCATCATTCACCTTGCACGTGGCCTAAACAGCCACCAAGCACTGATGGACTGACTGAGCCGAAAATATCGGAGAGATCTCAGTTTGCACTCCAAATTCCCTGCAGCCTGTTCCCTTCCTGATCCATCCCTTCAAGCAGCAAGAGTGGAATTCCTTCCATCGTTGCTCTTTCCCTCCTGTTTTCCACTCAACAAGAAAAAGAGCAGCCACGTGAACAGGAGTAAAAGCCCCAAACCCACAAAAAAGCACATTCTCAGCATCACTAATCCCTGCCAAACTGCCAGGAACCTTCCAAAACTACATCCAAGCTTGGAAACAGGGATCCAGTTGTTTGTTTAAGCAGCTATTGATCCAGTCTCTTCCAGCTAATTAAACTATTCACTATTTAAACTCATTAAACTGCTCATCCTGCTCCTGGCAGCCAGAGGCAAAGAAGAAATCGTGTCTAGATTAAATGGTGTTGGTGAATGTGCCCATCCCAGTCCTTGGAGAGGTTGGAATTGCATCCCTGTTCCTCTGCTCTCTTTTCCTTCCTTTTTCCTGCAGTGATTCCCACCCGGATTCCTCAGCTCCAGCTCTCTGAGCAGCCTCAGGGGGAGCATTTCATCCCCTTGGAGCCAACTCCATTTGTTGCATCCTTCATGCCTCAACCACCCCTAAAAGCAGGCAAGTGCTGATGGGCAGTGCAGCTGCTTCCACTTGGGAATGTTTCCAGTGGAACAGGGAGGGAATTCTGAGAAGCTTCCACCCACTGCACGTTATTGCTGGATAAAAGGTGAGGCAGCAAAGGATCAACAAAGGGAGATTTCAGCAAGACAAAGTCCAGACAGAGAGGCTGCAAGTGTGGCTGGGGCTGCTAAACTGGGAAAACTGCAAGGTCAGGCTGTGGGAACATGGATTATACTGAGGTCTGGAACTGGTGTTGGGAAGAGAGGGAGAAGGAGAAGGAGAAGGAGAAGGAGAAGGAGAAGGAGAAGGAGAAGGAGAAGGAGAAGGAGAAGGAGAAGGAGAAGGAGAAGGAGAAGGAGAAGGGCCCGAAGTAACTGCACAGTGAATTTCCTTACCATGAGCCAGGCTCATTCCCTGAGCTGACCAATATCTCCGAGCTCCCCTTCATGGCACAGCCCTGCCAGTAAAGAACAGAAGTTCCTGCTGCTCCCACTGGAATTCTGTAGCGTGCCTGGCATTCCATACGTTCTGCTGCCTGAGAATTCCTGCAGCCGTCCTCGGGAAGAGCAGTTCACTGCCACAGGAGGAACAAGAGGAAAGCAGCTGCCACTCTCGGGTTCTGTGCTCTGTAAAAAGTAAAACCAGATAAAGATCAAAGCTCCATAAAGCTGGAACCATCTCCAACCTCGGGACAGCACTTCTGTGGGAAAAGCGTAGATGGGCAATTAGGAAGGAGATCATCATGCAAATGGGCAAGGGGGGGGAATTAAATTCTGCTGCTTTCTGATTGAGGCCTGCTTCAATTTGCAGCCTTTATAATATCAGTTTAATGGGACTTTTTGTGCTTTAAAGAGGTTTTTATTAGCTGGGGGTTGTCCCTGCCTGGACTGAGGCACAGCACAATGAGTCTCCTGCCTCCTGAAGCCGTGTCGTTATCCCAGCATCTGAAATTAAAAACCAGCACTCTGGGAAACCTCTCTACTCTGAGGAGAAGTGTGAGGAGCGTTTGGGTCTGTGGAAAGCCTGGAACAGCTCTGAGAGACACCAAACATCCTGTGGATCCCAATAAACAGCAAAACATTCCAGCAGCTCCTTCCAACACCGCCCTTGTAGGGAACTCTGTCACCCCAGTGGGTATTTGTGGGAGTAAGGAAGAAATCCCACTGATGACCTCAGTGTGATCACCTCTGGTTCGTCTGGGGATAAATCTCCTTTATCCTTCTGGGAGAATAAAGGAATCCAATGCTGCCTTAATCCCCAGCTCCTCAGAGTCTGCATTTCCAGAATCCATCTCCTGGCCCAGCATGGGAAGGGTTGTCCAGCGCTGGAACAGCTGCCCAGGGCAGTGGTGGAGTCACCAACCCTGGAAGTGCTCATAAAATACATGGATATGGCACTTGAGTGTTCATAAAATACCTGGGTAAATACATGGGTAAATATAGGGATAAATTCATGGGTAAATACGTGGATAAAAATATGGATAAATGTATATGGATAAACATATATGGATAATCCATGGATAAATATAGGGATAAATATGTAGGGATAAATATGTATGGATAAATACAGACCTTGCTTCCCTGAACACCAGGAGAGCCGGTGTTTTACCCAGATCCCAGTTCCCTGCACGGCTGCGCTGACACGAGCACAGGCCGATCGCTCTGCCCAGCACCATCCCTCATTCTCCTCCCACGGCTCCCCAAGCGGCCCCAAACCACCCCAGCGTGTCTGTGCCGGGGCCAGGGCCTGCCCCGAGCCCGACCAGAGGCTGTCACCCAGCCCTGCACCAGCTCCCACCCCCGGGTGAGCTGGGAATGCACTGAGAGCTCGGCTCCCCGGGCTCCCCAGCACCCAAACCGGTCCTCAGACACACAGAAATGCCCAACCTGCCCCTCTGGGCACAGCCAAACACCACAATTCCATCATCCCCAAGCAACTCTGGCACTTGCCTCTTCATCTCTGCCCATTTCCAGTAGCCGAGGCTGGGACCGGGCTGTCAGTAATAGCATTCCCTAGGCAGTTCATCCCAGCGCAGAGGAGAAGAGGAGCCTGTCCCTGACCCACACCATGGGCAGGACAAGGGGGGCCCTAGCTGGCTTTGCCTACTCCAGCACCAAAGCTCTTGGTCCCAAAGATGGGGCGAGTTCAGTGGTTTTTCCTGTCCTGAAAGAGAGCAGAAAAGGGAAGTTAATCCCACTGTGGAATCCAAGACTCCTGCATTTCCTATTTCTGCTCTGATTGCTCACCGTGGAGTTTTAGCTATGGAAAAAAAAAGGAGAATGACACCATATCAAATAAAAAGTGCCCTTTTCCAGCATTTTTATTCCAGGCATTAAAAGGATGCTCATTTCTCTTCTAGCATTGTTTCCCTCATTTTAGGAGAACCGTTTTCATCCCAGGCCCCACTCGTCAGTTGTTCGATCCTCTGGCACTGGATTTGGACAAAAGAAGGGACGCACCTGGACTGCATGAAATCACTGAGAGAAACCCTTCCAAAACGTGACAGAGAAAAACAACAGGAGATGCAGGAAGACACATCCCTCATTTGCACGTCTGCAACGCTTTACTAAAGACTTCTCTGCATCTGGATGCTCTTTGCTCTTGGCTTTCTTCACAGGAATGCATTTGCTGCTAAACACGTCTCAGACCCTTACCTGATCGGGATAAGGTGGGATGGAGATGAAGACTCCCACAGGGAATAGCCAGGGAGATGCAGGGCCTGGGAACATCAAGGACGGAGAAGAGAAGGAACAGGGATTGTTTTTCTTGTTTAGAGCCAGCAGTGCTGTGAGCTTGGAGAACACACCGCAGGGATCCAGGGCAGGAGCGGGATAACTCCGGGATAAGGGGAATCTGCTCCCACTCCAGGGCTGTGCCAGGGAAGGAGGGGAATTTTTTAGTGCCTTCATTACACACAAAAACCAAACCCAGCACCACCGAGCTGGACTTTCATGAGCTGCAAAACAAAGCGGCCCCTGGCCTTTGGGGGAACACAACCTCACCGAGTCACGGAGCCAGGGGATGACACTTGGGAATGATCCTTGCTGCTGCCTGCAGGCAAATCGGATGAGGGAGCCACAGGAGCTGCGGGGTTTCCTGCTCTTCCTGCAACGCCATCGGTCCAGACCAGGAGACCTTTCCTGGAACAGATCTTCCCTGTAAAGGGAGCTACACCAAAGCTCAAGCCCTCATTTAGAGACCCTTGGAAAAGCAAAGGTGAGAGGGGATTACCTGGAGCCCCAGGGGACCGAGGCGAAGGCGATGAAGAAGCAGACAGCAAAGTGCTTCCACTGCTTCTCACTCCAGCAAAGGGAACATCCCTGGAATTTCATGTCCAGCGTCGCTCCCAAACCCCACAGGTGAACCCACACATACTCCAGGACTGATCTCCTTCAAACTTCCAGCAGCACAGACTCACCGGGAGGAACTGCGATCCAAGGACACACATCAGCAACCGTCTTCCCGCTTGCCCCTCTCTCCACATTTTCCCTTTCCAGCGGGATGCAGGTGCCACCCCCCAGAGGCAGGAAAACTGCCTTGCAATCCGCTACAAAACCTGCCTGGAAAGCCCAGGATGCCCGGAGCCAGCAGCCGTTTCTCCTGGAGCTCCTGCTGACAGGCATTTGAAGCCTGCTGTGCCTCACAGCTGCTTTTCTGCCAAGGGCATTCCCATCTTTTCTTTTTTAGCCCAAAGAAAGGTTTGCAAAGCTGAGTTTTGTGAGAAGCGCTTCATATTTGGATCATTCTTAACTTGGAGTTTCCCTTGGCACCAAAATCAGGGGCTCACCTTTTGCTTGGAGCTTGGCTGAAGTCCTCAGCAATGCCAGGGAATGTGGCCATTGGAGGCTTTGGGCAGATTTGGCTCATCTGCCTTTTTAGGCCTTGTTTCTTTCTCTCAGCCTTCCCACTGGATTGTGGCCTCCGAGGAATACGTAAAATCCCATTCCATTCCTATTCTTTCGGACAATTTTTTGTACCGTCCCTGTACAAAACGAGGCCCCCTGTTCGGATGCTTTTCCCCACCGTTCCCCGGCACTTTTATCTGCCGGTGCATTCCCTGCGTTGCTTGGGCTCTTCCCAGCTCTCTGAGCTCCTTCACAAGGCAGGAGATCGATTTGGCCCAGGAACTAAACCCTCCCGAGGAATTGTCTGATGCCATCTCCGCATTTGACACCTGATCCTTGTGCTCAAAGGATCCCTCTTTCTTCCCTTCAGCCAATTCCAAGGCTCGCTGCCCCCAGCTGCGATCAGGCCCCAGCCTGATCCCTGCAGTCTTCCCTGCCGGGATCCTGCTCAGGAATCCCTGGGCTACAAATGTAAGAATTCGTTCTTCCCACCCCTGCCCAGTTCCAAAGGATTTGGTGTCTGCCTTACCCGGCTGGAGCCTGCTTCCAACTCTGTTCTTGCTGCTTCTGCTGCTTTCCAGTTCCCAGGAATTCCACCGACGGAGTGACAGCGTTTTCCAGCTCCGCCAGGATTCCCTCTGCTGCGTTTGGGTGCTGGAAGGATATCAAAACCAGGGTCTCTGGGGCTTTACTATCAGGAAATTACATCCCCGGATTTGTTCATTTCCAAATATTATCTCTTCCCAACAAAGCACTGGGCATCCAAGGAATACAGAAAGTGATGGGCTGACCACTGCTTACTCCTCTGGAATGCCAGAGCTTGGAAAAAAAGGGCACTTGAGGCTTCTCCTGGTGCTGCCCGCGAGGTGTATTTTACTTGAGAGCCCCTTCCCGTGTCTTTCCCTGTATCCACCAAAAAATCCACCCCTTCATTCCCCAGCTGCTTGCTTCCTCCCTCTTTTCCTGTATCCAACGGAATTTTAACAGGTCAATAGTCCCCTCTGCAAGAGCACCTTTCATTCCAAACCTAAGAACAAACGAATCACTTCCCTTCCACCGTCCTTATTAGGATTCCACTGAGAGCAGTGGATGGAAAATGATCCTCTCCTGGTCCCTGCTGGATTCCCGGAGCAGGGATCCTTTCCCTCTTTCCCCCCACCACGGTGCCCTCCTCCCCCTCCCGCCCCACCCCACACCCTTTTCAGGCTTTGTTCCACAGCTTTTGCCTCCAGGCCTCAGATCCTTTCGTTCTCCACGAGCTCCCAGCAGCTCCACAGCCTTTCCTCTCCCATCCCGACCATTTCTCCGGGAATGGAGCTCCGCATTTCAATTGCCTTCTCTTTTCTCTGACTACTCCCACCAATCCAGAAGACCTAAAGCTGACACAAGGAACACTCGGTGCCCACAAATCCAAACCCAGACCCGGCCATCCCCAAACCAGCAACTCCCGGACAATTTGCGTTCATTCCAACCTAACACTGAGGACTCACCCAATCCTTCAAAATTCCCAAGAAATATCCTGTTGCCTTCACAGCTCCCAGGGGATTCTGCTTCGTGCTCACACGAAGGATTTGGGACTTCCCTGAAAAAACCCGTGCAGGGCACGCTGGAATCCCCGATCCCGTGAATCCGGGGAGCGTTAAAAGCTCGGTCCAGCCTGGGCCCCCGGAAATTTTTGCCAAGTATCCCCCAAGTCCTCGGGATAACAGAACTCTCTGGTACTGCATTTTTGGCGTTGTAAAGCCTGGAATTCCTTTATTCCTAGTGCTGGGCTCTGCATATGGCCGAGAAAATCCCGGCCTCCACACAGACCCAGATTCCAAACTTTTGGATACATTTCAGCAAGCCGAGAAATTCACCTTCCCTACTTCTTCTTAAGGGCATCCTTCTCTTCCCTTACCCGGCGCGCTCTCTCCCACTGGGGGTGGGTTTTCCCCTTCCCATGCTAATTAGTCCCTACTTCTAGGAGGTTTAGGTACCTTTCTTCCCTGGGACGGATTTCTTAACACAGCTACCGAGGCTTTGGGAGTCTCCTTTATCTTCTACTTTCTGGATCCATAAATGCCACAATCCAGACGCCCAACTTCAACAAGACATCCTTTCACCTAAAAACACACACTCTCAACTCTTAGATCTTTTAAAGTTTTACCCCCGCAAAATTCCCCTATTTTTCCACCACTGAATTCCTCAGTCCTGCTTCCAAGGATTTCTTGAATACCACGGGGCTTTTCTCAAGATTTACCCCCACGACCTTCCCTACGTGCCCACTGCTCATCACCTCATTTTTCCCTCAATGTGGTCGTTCTCCACCCCAGAGAGTTTGTCAAGTGTTGCCTCCAAAATGTTCCCCATCTCTCCACTACTCAGTTCCCCATTTTGCCTCCAAAATATTCAATCTGTCCCCTCCAGACTGCATCCACTTTTACCCCCAGCGTTTTACTTCCTCTACAATATTGATTCAACCTTTTCCACCCCAAAAATCTGCATTCTCTCCCTTAAACAGCACCTCAGCTTTTCCCTCAAAAATGCCCCAGAGGGAAACTCAGATTCAGCCCCCAAACTCCCATTTGCCTACACAAACAGTTCTTGTGGCCCCTCTCAATTCCCCCAGGCTTTCAGCTCAAGGAAGAACTGGAAGCCCATTCCCTCATCTCCACCCTTGTTTTGCTTTCCTGGAAAACCTTGCGATCCCACACTTTCTCCAAGAGATCTGCTGGGAGTACTGGAAGGTTTGCTCTCTCAGAGCGCCAGGGGGCTTTACAGCACTTGTTCCTCTGCATCTTTACCCTTTTATCAGCTTTCCCCTGGAACGGTGTTGTGGGAGAAGCTTGGAACTACCAGAAATGGATCGCGTTCACATTTTTTCCCCACCAGTTTTTATCTGGTTTCAGATTCCTGGAATTACCCTCAAATGTGCCCAGGAACACTGCTGTGAAAGGATCAATGAGAAGAACAGCCGGAAAGCAGAAAACCACCTCCAGCAGCAGCCACAATGATCCCATTTCTCTTCTTACCTGGTCCTGCCAGAGCTCCCAACAGCCATTCCCATTCCAAAACAAGAGCTATGGAAGACATTCCTGCTGTCCGTGAGGGTGAGGCGGCAGTTCTGGATGTTCTTCGCTGTGCAATCAGACAACAAACAGAGTGTAAATGATCCTGGTGGTCCCTTCCAAGCCAAACCAGCCCGTGATTCCATGCGTGGATCAGCACCTGTCCCAGCTCCATTCCAGAAACCTCCTCCCACTAACCCAGAACTTTCCTTTTTCTGCTCAACATCAGGGGTTTGCTGCCGAGTGCCCCGGGCAGGGGACGCCTCAGCCTTCCCTGGGACCGCAGCATTCCCTGGGCTGCCTCAGCATCCCCTGCGCTGCTGTTCCACGCCCATCCCGTGGTCCAGCGCCGTTCCGGGCTGCAGTGCCGGGCTCTCCCCACGAGGCGGCAGCACCGGGAGCGAGCAGCCCCGGCCGGTCCCGCTGTCTCGGGGCAGCTGCGCCTTTAACCCGCCCTGAGCCGGCGGGGCCGTGAACACAGCGGGCACAAACCCCACCGCTCCCCTTTATTTCACCCTCAGAGGCACAGGATCGCAGCATTTCCTGGGCTGCAAGGGACCCACAGGGAGCATCGAGTCCAAATCCTGGCCCTGCACCCCAAGAATCCCACCCTGTGCCCGAGAGCCTTGTTCAGACCCAAACGCTTCCCCCAAGATCCTGAAAACACAGCGGGGCTGGGAGAAGGATGACCACGGAGGATTTTTTTATACAGATCTCCTTGCACGATCGTTAAATAACATTATTAGACAGTCCATGAACGCATCCCTGTGCCGGGACAGCCACCCCTGTGCCGGAACACTCATCCCTGGGCCGGAATACCGATCCCCCGCGGCCCCCACCGTCCGCTCGGGGCTGTCCCCGTTCCCCGCTCACCTCCGAGCCCGGAGCACCCGCCCCGGTGCCCCCGGCCCG
This sequence comes from Coloeus monedula, assembly GCF_965178545.1. Lineage (NCBI taxonomy): Eukaryota > Metazoa > Chordata > Aves > Passeriformes > Corvidae > Coloeus > Coloeus monedula. Next base: position 53,216 of record NW_028120622.1, on the reverse strand, counting down.
GCAGCGCTGCTCCCCGGGCTCCCCGCCATCGCCGCTCCTGGCGAAGAAGGGCGGAAGTCACCGGTACCGCACCGATGTGGCTATTCGACCTTCTCAAGATGGCGGCCGGAAGGACCCCCCCCCCCCCCCCCGCTCCGTCTATTCGACTGCCTGAATGCTCCCGCCTGCCCCAGGCGCCGCTGACCCCACAGTCGGTGTCCGCGTAGCGGGAAACGCCTCAGAAAATTGCGTGCAAGCGCTGGGCTGGCGTCGGCGTCGGCGTCGCGTTCAGGCAGCCGAGTAGACGCAGCTTGGGGGGGGGCCTTCCCTGCCGCCATATTGAGAAGGTCAGAAAACAGTGCACACGACCGCCATCTTGAGTGTGGCAGTGACGACACTTCCGCCCTTCGCCGCCATCTTGGGTGCTGGCAGAAGCCACTTCCGGTCGAGCCGCCATCTTTAGTGTGGTACACTTAGGGCCCCCGCCGCCCCTCACAAGGGCTTCTGTCTAGTCGGCTGCCTGAATCCGGCCCGGACTCCGACGCCGGCCCCGCGCTTTCCGCGCGATTTTCCGCCGTGCTTCCCGGTGCGAGGACACGGCTGGCGGGGTCAGCCGCGCCGGAGGCGGGCGACGGCTCCGCGACCGGCGGCAGGCATCGGCAGGGACACCTCTCGCAGGGGGCCTACTGCGTCCGCCATCTTGAGTGTGGCGGAAGTGTAAACCACCCTCTGCAAGGTCCTGGCAGATAATAAAATAATAAAATAAAATAAAGACTGTCATATTCTAATAAAAACGTCACTTAACGCCGTCCCGAGAGCGCGGAACTGCGCCTTCCTTTCCGAGCCGCCTCCTTGAGAGCGACACGCGGGCGGCTCGATTCCGACCGTGCCCGCCCGGTGCCTCCCGCCCGGGTCGCGCTGCGACCGCGCCTCTGCTGCCCGGCAAAACCGGCCCCGCCGGGCCGCCCCCCGCGCTGTCATTCCCCGCGGTCGCCGCCCCGCACGGCGCCCGTTCCTTTCCATAGCTGTGGCCCCGCTCACGCACGGCCGTGTCCCTTGGCGCTGCGAACCGCCCTTCGCCCCTCCCCTCCGCTGACAGACCCGGCCCCGCTCGCTCCCGCTCCTTGCCACGCTCGGCAGCCACCGAGGCCGCCGCCCTCTCGGCTCAGCCGGCACCGGGCGGCAGCAGCGCCGCCCAGCTCAGCCCGGGGGCAGGCACAGAGCACAGGGAAAAGCCGGCTCCGGGCGCTCTGCAGCTCCTGCAGCCCGAGCGTCTCGGCTCCTGCGGCCAGGCGCTTGCTGCTTTCCTTCCTACAGAAAAACGCCGGCTCCTTATTCTCAAAACCTGCGGATCTCTATTCCCAGCTTCTTATATTCCTGTATGCGACAGAGTAGAGAGAGAGGGCTGGCTCATTTCAAAATGAATTTACATCTAAATCAGTAGCATTTGCCTATAGACGTAAAAGTGAAGAACTTAACAGGTTTTAGTATTCTGCACACAGCCCTCGCTGGGAGGAATGGTAAAAAGTTAAAAACAAATGAAATTTTAAAAGTAGAAAGTTAGAAACAAAGTTACAACGGCAGAAATTTAGAAACAAACAAAGAGGTAAAATACAAGAAACAAACAAATTTCTAAAGGGAGAAAGTTGAAAACAAACAAAGTTAGAAACAAACAAACAAAAAAAATAGAAACAAACAAAATTAGAAAGGTAGAAATTTAGAAACAAAGTCAGAAAGGCAAGTGTTGAGCCTTTGACAGGGTACCCCTCCTTCTCGGACCAGGGTGAAAGAGCAGAGGAGGCTGCTGTTCTGCTGAGTTCTTTATTTCACGGTCTCACAGCTGTCTTGAAGGCAGAGTTCGAATGGGGTTACATGATAAAGCCAAGCAGCAGCAGCAGGCAAAAACAGCTTCTTCTATATGCTCCATACACTCTATTTTTTCTTATAGAAGTGTGGATTCCATTTGTTCATTGACCAGCAAGATTAACACACGATTCTAGTTTTCCTTAAACCCATCCCAGTCTAATTCTAACAGTCGTAAGCCTCACACAAGTGTCATCTGCCCTTGTTCCATAAGGAATCCCTCTACAGACAGGGAGTTGTCACCGGCCCCGTGCTCATGGGCTGCAGGGGACACCCGCACTGAGGAGGAAATGGAAATGGGAAAGAGGGAACTGCAACCTGATGGGACGCACCTCTGGCACCACATTTCCTCTTCTTCCTGCTGTCCTGGAAAGCCCCAAGTAAATCCGGTCCCTCAGACCTTGCATCCCTGAACACCAGGAGAGCCGGTGTTTTACCCAGATCCCAGTGCCCTGCACGGCTGCGCTGACACGAGCACAGGCCAATCGCTCCGCCCAGCACCATCCCTCATTTTCTTCCCATTGCTCCCCAAGCGTCCCCAAACCACCCCAGCGTGTCTGTGCCGGGGCCAGGGCCTGCCCCGAGCCCGACCAGAGCCCTGCACCAGCTCCCACCCCCGGTGAGCTGGGAATGCACTGAGAGCTCGGCTCCCCGGGCTCCCCAGCACCCAAACCGGTCCTCAGACACACAGAAATGCCCAACCTGCCCCTCTGGGCACAGCCAAACACCACAATTCCATCATCCCCAAGCAACTCTGGCACTTGCCTCTTCACCTCCGCCCATTTCCAGTAGCCGGGGCTAGGACCGGGCTGTCAGTAATAGCATTCCCTAGGCAGTTCATCCCAGCACAGAGGAGAAGAGGAGCCTGTCCCTGACCCACACCATGGGCAGGACAAGGGGGGCCCTAGCTGGCTTTGCCTACTCCAGCACCAAAGCTCTTGGTCCCAAAGATGGGGCGAGTTCAGTGGTTTTTCCTGTCCTGAAAGAGAGCAGAAAAGGGAAGTTAATCCCACTGTGGAATCCAAGACTCCTGCATTTCCTATTTCTGCTCTGATTGCTCACCGTGGAGTTTTAGCCATGGAAAAAAAAGGAGAATGACACCATATCAAATAAAAAGTTGATTAATCCACGTAGGGGCTGTGGAGAGGATACAAAGGAGCTTTTCCATGATTTTGGGGCTTGAAGAGGGACTGAATTTCCCTCAAAGCTGGGAAGGGCCTGAGGATAATAAAGCAAAGGAGCAGCTTCATCTCTCCCTGGCAGAGAGCTCGGGGCTCCATTATGGATACAAATCAATCCCAGCAGGATTTCAAAGGGTTTCTTTAGGATGTCAGGTCCCTCTTTATCAGATCCCTGCTGGGATTCAGGGCCTGCCTGGTCACGGGGTGCTTTGATAAGGGCTGGATTTAAATCCCAGATCTGAGAACAGACATGAAAGGTCCCTGGGTTTCTAGGGGGTTGAAAAACTCAAGCTGGATTCGCTGCAGAGCTGAAAAATCAGGGTAAGAGAGAGCAAGGAGTGGCCAGCAGGCCCAGGCTCCTGATCACGCCCCTGGGATCCATGGGATCCATAGGATCCACGGCCTCTGGCACGCTGCTCCAGCACCCTGCAGGGTGACTGACAGCCGGGCAGGGGAAGGAGCCACCAGCAGCTCTGCCATGTGCACCATCATTCACCTTGCACGTGGCCTAAACAGCCACCAAGCACTGATGGACTGACTGAGCCGAAAATATCGGAGAGATCTCAGTTTGCACTCCAAATTCCCTGCAGCCTGTTCCCTTCCTGATCCATCCCTTCAAGCAGCAAGAGTGGAATTCCTTCCATCGTTGCTCTTTCCCTCCTGTTTTCCACTCAACAAGAAAAAGAGCAGCCACGTGAACAGGAGTAAAAGCCCCAAACCCACAAAAAAGCACATTCTCAGCATCACTAATCCCTGCCAAACTGCCAGGAACCTTCCAAAACTACATCCAAGCTTGGAAACAGGGATCCAGTTGTTTGTTTAAGCAGCTATTGATCCAGTCTCTTCCAGCTAATTAAACTATTCACTATTTAAACTCATTAAACTGCTCATCCTGCTCCTGGCAGCCAGAGGCAAAGAAGAAATCGTGTCTAGATTAAATGGTGTTGGTGAATGTGCCCATCCCAGTCCTTGGAGAGGTTGGAATTGCATCCCTGTTCCTCTGCTCTCTTTTCCTTCCTTTTTCCTGCAGTGATTCCCACCCGGATTCCTCAGCTCCAGCTCTCTGAGCAGCCTCAGGGGGAGCATTTCATCCCCTTGGAGCCAACTCCATTTGTTGCATCCTTCATGCCTCAACCACCCCTAAAAGCAGGCAAGTGCTGATGGGCAGTGCAGCTGCTTCCACTTGGGAATGTTTCCAGTGGAACAGGGAGGGAATTCTGAGAAGCTTCCACCCACTGCACGTTATTGCTGGATAAAAGGTGAGGCAGCAAAGGATCAACAAAGGGAGATTTCAGCAAGACAAAGTCCAGACAGAGAGGCTGCAAGTGTGGCTGGGGCTGCTAAACTGGGAAAACTGCAAGGTCAGGCTGTGGGAACATGGATTATACTGAGGTCTGGAACTGGTGTTGGGAAGAGAGGGAGAAGGAGAAGGAGAAGGAGGAGAAGGAGGAGAAGGAGGAGAAGGAGGAGAAGGAGGAGAAGGAGGAGAAGGAGGAGAAGGAGGAGAAGGAGGAGAAGGAGAAGGAGAAGGAGGAGGAGGAGAAGGAGGAGAAGGAGGAGAAGGAGGAGAAGGAGGAGAAGGAGGAGAAGGAGGAGAAGGAGGAGAAGGAGAAGGGCCCGAAGTAACTGCACAGTGAATTTCCTTACCATGAGCCAGGCTCATTCCCTGAGCTGACCAATATCACCGAGCTCCCCTTCATGGCACAGCCCTGCCAGTAAAGAACAGAAGTTCCTGCTGCTCCCACTGGAATTCTGTAGCGTGCCTGGCATTCCATACGTTCTGCTGCCTGAGAATTCCTGCAGCCGTCCTCGGGAAGAGCAGTTCACTGCCACAGGAGGAACAAGAGGAAAGCAGCTGCCACTCTCGGGTTCTGTGCCCTGTAAAAAGTAAAAGCAGATAAAGATCAAAGCTCCATAAAGCTGGAACCATCTCCAACCTCGGGACAGCACTTCTGTGGGAAAAGCGTAGATGGGCAATTAGGAAGGAGATCATCATGCAAATGGGCAAGGGGGGGGAATTAAATTCTGCTGCTTTCTGATTGAGGCCTGCTTCAATTTGCAGCCTTTATAATATCAGTTTAATGGGACTTTTTGTGCTTTAAAGAGGTTTTTATTAGCTGGGGGTTGTCCCTGCCTGGACTGAGGCACAGCACAATGAGTCTCCTGCCTCCTGAAGCCGTGTCGTTATCCCAGCATCTGAAATTAAAAACCAGCACTCTGGGAAACCTCTCTACTCTGAGGAGAAGTGTGAGGAGCGTTTGGGTCTGTGGAAAGCCTGGAACAGCTCTGAGAGACACCAAACATCCTGTGGATCCCAATAAACAGCAAAACATTCCAGCAGCTCCTTCCAACACCGCCCTTGTAGGGAACTCTGTCACCCCAGTGGGTATTTGTGGGAGTAAGGAAGAAATCCCACTGATGACCTCAGTGTGATCACCTCTGGTTCGTCTGGGGATAAATCTCCTTTATCCTTCTGGGAGAATAAAGGAATCCAATGCTGCCTTAATCCCCAGCTCCTCAGAGTCTGCATTTCCAGAATCCATCTCCTGGCCCAGCATGGGAAGGGTTGTCCAGCGCTGGAACAGCTGCCCAGGGCAGTGGTGGAGTCACCAACCCTGGAAGTGCTCATAAAATACATGGATATGGCACTTGAGTGTTCATAAAATACCTGGGGAAATACATGCGTAAATATAGGGATAAATTCATGGGTAAATACGTGGATAAAAATATGGATAAATGTATATGGATAAACATATATGGATAATCCATGGATAAATATAGGGATAAATATGTAGGGATAAATATGTATGGATAAATACAGACCTTGCTTCCCTGAAGACCAGGAGAGCCGGTGTTTTACCCAGATCCCAGTGCCCTGCACGGCTGCGCTGACACGAGCGCAGGCCGATCGCTCCGCCCAGCACCATCCCTCATTCTCCTCCCACGGCTCCCCAAGAGGCCCCAAACCACCCCAGCGTGTCTGTGCCGGGGCCAGGGCCTGCCCCGAGCCCGACCAGAGGCTGTCACCCAGCCCTGCACCAGCTCCCACCCCCGGGTGAGCTGGGAATGCACTGAGAGCTCGGCTCCCCGGGCTCCCCAGCACCCAAACCGGTCCTCAGACACACAGAAATGCCCAACCTGCCCCTCTGGGCACAGCCAAACACCACAATTCCATCATCCCCAAGCAACTCTGGCACTTGCCTCTTCATCTCTGCCCATTTCCAGTAGCCGGGGCTGGGACCGGGCTGTCAGTAATAGCATTCCCTAGGCAGTTCATCCCAGCGCAGAGGAGAAGAGGAGCCTGTCCCTGACCCACACCATGGGCAGGACAAGGGGGGCCCTAGCTGGCTTTGCCTACTCCAGCACCAAAGCTCTTGGTCCCAAAGATGGGGCGAGTTCAGTGGTTTTTCCTGTCCTGAAAGAGAGCAGAAAAGGGAAGTTAATCCCACTGTGGAATCCAAGACTCCTGCATTTCCTATTTCTGCTCTGATTGCTCACCGTGGAGTTTTAGCTATGGAAAAAAAAAGGAGAATGACACCATATCAAATAAAAAGTGCCCTTTTCCAGCATTTTTATTCCAGGCATTAAAAGGATGCTCATTTCTCTTCTAGCATTGTTTCCCTCATTTTAGGAGAACCGTTTTCATCCCAGGCCCCACTCGTCAGTTGTTCGATCCTCTGGCACTGGATTTGGACAAAAGAAGGGACGCACCTGGACTGCAGGAAATCACTGAGAGAAACCCTTCCAAAACGTGACAGAGAAAAACAACAGGAGATGCAGGAAGACACATCCCTCATTTGCACGTCTGGAACGCTTTTCTAAAGACTTCTCTGCATCTGGATGCTCTTTGCTCTTGGCTTTCTTCACAGGAATGCATTTGCTGCTAAACACGTCTCAGACCCTTACCTGATCGGGATAAGGTGGGATGGAGATGAAGACTCCCACAGGGAATAGCCAGGGAGATGCAGGGCCTGGGAACATCAAGGACGGAGAAGAGAAGGAACAGGGATTGTTTTTCTTGTTTAGAGCCAGCAGTGCTGTGAGCTTGGAGAACACACGGCACCGCAGGGATCCAGGGCAGGAGCGGGATAACTGCGGGATAAGGGGAATCTGCTCCCACTCCAGGGCTGTGCCAGTGAAGGAGGGGAATTTTTTAGTGCCTTCATTACACACAAAAACCAAACCCAGCACCACCGAGCTGGGCTTTCGTGAGCTGCAAAACAAAGCGGCCCCTGGCCTTTGGGGGAACACAACCTCACCGAGTCACGGAGCCAGGGGATGACACTTGGGAATGATCCTTGCTGCTGCCTGCAGGCAAATCGGATGAGGGAGCCACAGGAGCTGTGGGGTTTCCTGCTCTTCCTGCAACGCCATCGGGCCAGACCAGGAGACCTTTCCTGGAACAGATCTTCCCTGTAAAGGGAGCTACACCAAAGCTCAAGCCCTCATTTAGAGACCCTTGGAAAAGCAAAGGTGAGAGGGGATTACCTGGAGCCCCAGGGGACCGAGGCGAAGGCGATGAAGAAGCAGACAGCAAAGTGCTTCCACTGCTTCTCACTCCAGCAAAGGGAACATCCCTGGAATTTCATGGCCGGCGTCGCTCCCAAACCCCACAGGTGAACCCACACGTACTCCAGGACTGATCTCCTTCAAACTTCCAGCAGCACAGACTCACCGGGAGGAACTGCAATCCAAGGACACACAGCAGCAACCGTCTTCCCGCTTGCCCCTCTCTCCACATTTTCCCTTTCCAGCGGGATGCAGGTGCCACCCCCCAGAGGCAGGAAAACTGCCTTGCAATCCGCTACAAAACCTGCCTGGAAAGCCCAGGATGCCCGGAGCCAGCAGCCGTTTCTCCTGGAGCTCCTGCTGACAGGCATTTGAAGCCTGCTGTGCCTCACAGCTGCTTTTCTGCCAAGGGCATTCCCATCTTTTCTTTTTTAGCCCAAAGAAAGGTTTGCAAAGCTGAGTTTTGTGAGAAGCGCTTCATATTTGGATCATTCTTAACTTGGAGTTTCCCTTGGCACCAAAATCAGGGGCTCACCTTTTGCTTGGAGCTTGGCTGAAGTCCTCAGCAATGCCAGGGAATGTGGCCATTGGAGGCTTTGGGCAGATTTGGCTCATCTGCCTTTTTAGGCCTTGTTTCTTTCTCTCAGCCTTCCCACTGGATTGTGGCCTCCGAGGAATACGTAAAATCCCATTCCATTCCTATTCTTTCGGACAATTTTTTGCACCGTCCCTGTACAAAACGAGGCCCCCTGTTCGGATGCTTTTCCCCACCGTTCCCCGGCACTTTTATCTGCCGGTGCATTCCCTGCGTTGCTTGGGCTCTTCCCAGCTCTCTGAGCTCCTTCACAAGGCAGGAGATCGATTTGGCCCAGGAACTAAACCCTCCCGAGGAATTGTCTGATGCCATCTCCGCATTTGACACCTGATCCTTGTGCTCAAAGGATCCCTCTTTCTTCCCTTCAGCCAATTCCAAGGCTCGCTGCCCCCAGCTGCGATCAGGCCCCAGCCTGATCCCTGCAGTCTTCCCTGCCGGGATCCTGCTCAGGAATCCCTGGGCTACAAATGTAAGAATTCGTTCTTCCCACCCCTGCCCAGTTCCAAAGGATTTGGTGTCTGCCTTACCCGGCTGGAGCCTGCTTCCAACTCTGTTCTTGCTGCTTCTGCTGCTTTCCAGTTCCCAGGAATTCCACCGACGGAGCGACAGCGTTTTCCAGCTCCGCCAGGATTCCCTCTGCTGCGTTTGGGTGCTGGAAGGATATCAAAACCAGGCTCTCTGGGGCTTTACTATCAGGAAATTACATCCCCGGATTTGTTCATTTCCAAATATTATCTCTTCCCAACGAAGCACTGGGCATCCAAGGAATACAGAAAGTGATGGGCTGACCACTGCTTACTCCTCTGGAATGTCAGAGCTTGGAAAAAAAGGGCACTTGAGGCTTCTCCTGGTGCTGCCCGTGAGGTGTATTTTACTTGAGAGCCCCTTCCCGTGTCTTTCCCTGTATCCACCAAAAAATCCACCCCTTCATTCCCCAGCTGCTTGCTTCCTCCCTCTTTTCCTGTATCCAACAGAATTTTAACAGGTCAATAGTCCCCTCTGCAAGAGCACCTTTCATTCCAAACCTAAGAACAAACGAATCACTTCCCTTCCACCGTCCTTATTAGGATTCCACTGAGAGCAGTGGATGGAAAATGATCCTCTCCTGGTCCCTGCTGGATTCCCGGAGCAGGGATCCTTTCCCTCTTTCCCCCCACCACGGTGCCCTCCTCCCCCTCCCGCCCCACCCCACACCCTTTTCAGGCTTTGTTCCACAGCTTTTGCCTCCAGGCCTCAGATCCTTTCGTTCTCCACGAGCTCCCAGCAGCTCCACAGCCTTTCCTCTCCCATCCCGACCATTTCTCCGGGAATGGAGCTCCGCATTTCAATTGCCTTCTCTTTTCTCTGACTACTCCCACCAATCCAGAAGACCTAAAGCTGACACAAGGAACACTCGGTGCCCACAAATCCAAACCCAGACCCGGCCATCCCCAAACCAGCAACTCCCGGACAATTTGCGTTCATTCCAACCTAACACTGAGGACTCACCCAACCCTTCAAAATTCCCAAGAAATATCCTGTTGCCTTCACAGCTCCCAGGGGATTCTGCTTCGTGCTCACACGAAGGATTTGGGACTTCCCTGAAAAAACCCGTGCAGGGCACGCTGGAATCCCCGATCCCGTGAATCCGGGGAGCGTTAAAAGCTCGGTCCAGCCTGGGCCCCCGGAAATTTTTGCCAAGTATCCCCCAAGTCCTCGGGATAACAGAACTCTCTGGTACTGCATTTTTGGCGTTGTAAAGCCTGGAATTCCTTTATTCCTAGTGCTGGGCTCTGCATATGGCCGAGAAAATCCCGGCCTCCACACAGACCCAGATTCCAAACTTTTGGATACATTTCAGCAAGCCGAGAAATTCACCTTCCCTACTTCTTCTTAAGGGCATCCTTCTCTTCCCTTACCCGGCGCGCTCTCTCCCACTGGGGGTGGGTTTTCCCCTTCCCATGCTAATTAGTCCCTACTTCTAGGAGGTTTAGGTACCTTTCTTCCCTGGGACGGATTTCTTAACACAGCTACCGAGGCTTTGGGAGTCTCCTTTATCTTCTACTTTCTGGATCCATAAATGCCACAATCCAGACGCCCAACTTCAACAAGACATCCTTTCTACCTAAAAACACACACTCTCAACTCTTAGATCTTTTAAAGTTTTACCCCCGCAAAATTCCCCTATTTTTCCACCACTGAATTCCTCAGTCCTGCTTCCAAGGATTTCTTGAATACCACGGGGCTTTTCTCAAGATTTACCCCCACGACCTTCCCTACGTGCCCACTGCTCATCACCTCATTTTTCCCTCAATGTGGTCGTTCTCCACCCCAGAGAGTTTGTCAAGTGTTGCCTCCAAAATGTTCCCCATCTCTCCACTACTCAGTTCCCCATTTTGCCTCCAAAATATTCAATCTGTCCCCTCCAGACTGCATCCACTTTTACCCCCAGCGTTTTACTTCCTCTACAATATTGATTCAACCTTTTCCACCCCAAAAATCTGCATTCTCTCCCTTAAACAGCACCTCAGCTTTTCCCTCAAAAATGCCCCAGAGGGAAACTCAGATTCAGCCCCCAAACTCCCATTTGCCTACACAAACAGTTCTTGTGGCCCCTCTCAATTCCCCCAGGCTTTCAGCTCAAGGAAGAACTGGAAGCCCATTCCCTCATCTCCACCCTTGTTTTGCTTTCCTGGAAAACCTTGCGATCCCACACTTTCTCCAAGAGATCTGCTGGGAGTACTGGAAGGTTTGCTCTCTCAGAGCGCCAGGGGGCTTTACAGCACTTGTTCCTCTGCATCTTTACCCTTTTATCAGCTTTCCCCTGGAACGGTGTTGTGGGAGAAGCTTGGAACTACCAGAAATGGATCGCGTTCACATTTTTTCCCCACCAGTTTTTATCTGGTTTCAGATTCCTGGAATTACCCTCAAATGTGCCCAGGAACACTGCTGTGAAAGGATCAATGAGAAGAACAGCCGGAAAGCAGAAAACCACCTCCAGCAGCAGCCACAATGATCCCATTTCTCTTCTTACCTGGTCCTGCCAGAGCTCCCAACAGCCATTCCCATTCCAAAACAAGAGCTATGGAAGACATTCCTGCTGTCCGTGAGGGTGAGGCGGCAGTTCTGGATGTTCTTCGCTGTGCAATCAGACAACAAACAGAGTGTAAATGATCCTGGTGGTCCCTTCCAAGCCAAACCAGCCCGTGATTCCATGCGTGGATCAGCACCTGTCCCAGCTCCATTCCAGAAACCTCCTCCCACTAACCCAGAACTTTCCTTTTTCTGCTCAACATCAGGGGTTTGCTGCCGAGTGCCCCGGGCAGGGGACGCCTCAGCCTTCCCTGGGACCGCAGCATTCCCTGGGCTGCCTCAGCATTCCCTGCGCTGCTGTTCCACGCCCATCCCGTGGTCCAGCGCCTGCGCGGGCTGCAGTGCCGGGCTCTCCCCACGAGGCGGCAGCACCGGGAGCGAGCAGCCCCGGCCGGTCCCGCTGTCTCGGGGCAGCTGCGCCTTTAACCCGCCCTGAGCCGGCGGGGCCGTGAACACAGCGGGCACAAACCCCACCGCTCCCCTTTATTTCACCCTCAGAGGCACAGGATCGCAGCATTTCCTGGGCTGCAAGGGACCCACAGGGAGCATCGAGTCCAAATCCTGGCCCTGCACCCCAAGAATCCCACCCTGTGCCCGAGAGCCTTGTTCAGACCCAAACGCTTCCCCCAAGATCCTGAAAACACAGCGGGGCTGGGAGAAGGATGACCACGGAGGATTTTTTTATACAGATCTCCTTGCACGATCGTTAAATAACATTATTAGACAGTCCAGGAACGCATCCCTGTGCCGGGACAGCCACCCCTGTGCCGGAACACTCATCCCTGGGCCGGAATACCGATCCCCCGCGGCCCCCACCGTCCGCTCGGGGCTGTCCCCGTTCCCCGCTCACCTCCGAGCCCGGAGCACCCGCCCCGGTGCCCCCGGCCCGGCAGCGCTGCTCCCCGGGCTCCCCGCCATCGCCGCTCCTGGCGAAGAAGGGCGGAAGTCACCGGTACCGCACCGATGTGGCTATTCGACCTTCTCAAGATGGCGGCCGGAAGGACCCCCCCCCCCCCCCCGCTCCGTCTATTCGACTGCCTGAATGCTCCCGCCTGCCCCAGGCGCCGCTGACCCCACAGTCGGTGTCCGCGTAGCGGGAAACGCCTCAGAAAATTGCGTGCAAGCGCTGGGCTGGCGTCGGCGTCGGCGTCGCGTTCAGGCAGCCGAATAGACGCAGCTTGGGGGGGGGGGGGGGGTGGGCCTTCCCTGCCGCCATATTGAGAAGGTCAGAAAACAGTGCACACGACCGCCATCTTGAGTGTGGCAGTGACGACACTTCCGCCCTTCGCCGCCATCTTGGGTGCTGGCAGAAGCCACTTCCGGTCGAGCCGCCATCTTTAGTGTGGTACACTTAGGGCCCCCGCCGCCCCTCACAAGGGCTTCTGTCTAGTCGGCTGCCTGAATCCGGCCCGGACTCCGACGCCGGCCCCGCGCTTTCCGCGCGATTTTCCGCCGTGCTTCCCGGTGCGAGGACACGGCTGGCGGGGTCAGCCGCGCCGGAGGCGGGCGACGGCTCCGCGACCGGCGGCAGGCATCGGCAGGGACACCTCTCGCAGGGGGCCTACTGCGTCCGCCATCTTGAGTGTGGCGGAAGTGTAAACCACCCTCTGCAAGGTCCTGGCAGATAATAAAATAATAAAATAAAATAAAGACTGTCATATTCTAATAAAAACGTCACTTAACGCCGTCCCGAGAGCGCGGAACTGCGCCTTCCTTTCCGAGCCGCCTCCTTGAGAGCGACACGCGGGCGGCTCGATTCCGACCGTGCCCGCCCGGTGCCTCCCGCCCGGGTCGCGCTGCGACCGCGCCTCTGCTGCCCGGCAAAACCGGCCCCGCCGGGCCGCCCCCCGCGCTGTCATTCCCCGCGGTCGCCGCCCCGCACGGCGCCCGTTCCTTTCCATAGCTGTGGCCCCGCTCACGCACGGCCGTGTCCCTTGGCGCTGCGAACCGCCCTTCGCCCCTCCCCTCCGCTGACAGACCCGGCCCCGCTCGCTCCCGCTCCTTGCCACGCTCGGCAGCCACCGAGGCCGCCGCCCTCTCGGCTCAGCCGGCACCGGGCGGCAGCAGCGCCGCCCAGCTCAGCCCGGGGGCAGGCACAGAGCACAGGGAAAAGCCGGCTCCGGGCGCTCTGCAGCTCCTGCAGCCCGAGCGTCTCGGCTCCTGCGGCCAGGCGCTTGCTGCTTTCCTTCCTACAGAAAAACGCCGGCTCCTTATTCTCAAAACCTGCGGATCTCTATTCCCAGCTTCTTATATTCCTGTATGCGACAGAGTAGAGAGAGAGGGCTGGCTCATTTCAAAATGAATTTACATCTAAATCAGTAGCATTTGCCTATAGACGTAAAAGTGAAGAACTTAACAGGTTTTAGTATTCTGCACACAGCCCTCGCTGGGAGGAATGGTAAAAAGTTAAAAACAAATGAAATTTTAAAAGTAGAAAGTTAGAAACAAAGTTACAACGGCAGAAATTTAGAAACAAACAAAGAGGTAAAATACAAGAAACAAACAAATTTCTAAAGGGAGAAAGTTGAAAACAAACAAAGTTAGAAACAAACAAACAAAAAAAATAGAAACAAACAAAATTAGAAAGGTAGAAATTTAGAAACAAAGTCAGAAAGGCAAGTGTTGAGCCTTTGACAGGGTACCCCTCCTTCTCGGACCAGGGTGAAAGAGCAGAGGAGGCTGCTGTTCTGCTAAGTTCTTTATTTCACGGTCTCACAGCTGTCTTGAAGGCAGAGTTCGAATGGGGTTACATGATAAAGCCAAGCAGCAGCAGCAGGCAAAACCAGCTTCTTCTATATGCTCCATACACTCTATTTTTTCTTATAGAAGTGTGGATTCCATTTGTTCATTGACCAGCAAGATTAACACACGATTCTAGTTTTCCTTAAACCCATCCCAGTCTAATTCTAACAGTCGTAAGCCTCACACAAGTGTCATCTGCCCTTGTTCCATAAGGAATCCCTCTACAGACAGGGAGTTGTCACCGGCCCCGTGCTCATGGGCTGCAGGGGACACCCGCACTGAGGAGGAAATGGAAATGGGAAAGAGGGAACTGCAACCTGATGGGACGCACCTCTGGCACCACATTTCCTCTTCTTCCTGCTGTCCTGGAAAACCCCAAGTAAATCCGGTCCCTCAGACCTTGCATCCCTGAACACCAGGAGAGCCGGTGTTTTACCCAGATCCCAGTGCCCTGCACGGCTGCGCTGACACGAGCACAGGCCGATCGCTCCGCCCAGCACCATCCCTCATTTTCTTCCCATTGCTCCCCAAGCGTCCCCAAACCACCCCAGCGTGTCTGTGCCGGGGCCAGAGCCTGCCCCGAGCCCGACCAGAGCCCTGCACCAGCTCCCACCCCCGGTGAGCTGGGAATGCACTGAGAGCTCGGCTCCCCGGGCTCCCCAGCACCCAAACCGGTCCTCAGACACACAGAAATGCCCAACCTGCCCCTCTGGGCACAGCCAAACACCACAATTCCATCATCCCCAAGCAACTCTGGCACTTGCCTCTTCACCTCTGCCCATTTCCAGTAGCCGGGGCTAGGACCGGGCTGTCAGTAATAGCATTCCCTAGGCAGTTCATCCCAGCACAGAGGAGAAGAGGAGCCTGTCCCTGACCCACACCATGGGCAGGACAAGGGGGGCCCTAGCTGGCTTTGCCTACTCCAGCACCAAAGCTCTTGGTCCCAAAGATGGGGCGAGTTCAGTGGTTTTTCCTGTCCTGAAAGAGAGCAGAAAAGGGAAGTTAATCCCACTGTGGAATCCAAGACTCCTGCATTTCCTATTTCTGCTCTGATTGCTCACCGTGGAGTTTTAGCCATGGAAAAAAAAGGAGAATGACACCATATCAAATAAAAAGTTGATTAATCCACGTAGGGGCTGTGGAGAGGATACAAAGGAGCTTTTCCATGATTTTGGGGCTTGAAGAGGGACTGAATTTCCCTCAAAGCTGGGAAGGGCCTGAGGATAATAAAGCAAAGGAGCAGCTTCATCTCTCCCTGGCAGAGAGCTCGGGGCTCCATTATGGATACAAATCAATCCCAGCAGGATTTCAAAGGGTTTCTTTAGGATGTCAGGTCCCTCTTTATCAGATCCCTGCTGGGATTCAGGGCCTGCCTGGTCACGGGGTGCTTTGATAAGGGCTGGATTTAAATCCCAGATCTGAGAACAGACATGAAAGGTCCCTGGGTTTCTAGGGGGTTGAAAAACTCAAGCTGGATTCGCTGCAGAGCTGAAAAATCAGGGTAAGAGAGAGCAAGGAGTGGCCAGCAGGCCCAGGCTCCTGATCACGCCCCTGGGATCCATGGGATCCATAGGATCCACGGCCTCTGGCACGCTGCTCCAGCACCCTGCAGGGTGACTGACAGCCGGGCAGGGGAAGGAGCCACCAGCAGCTCTGCCATGTGCACCATCATTCACCTTGCACGTGGCCTAAACAGCCACCAAGCACTGATGGACTGACTGAGCCGAAAATATCGGAGAGATCTCAGTTTGCACTCCAAATTCCCTGCAGCCTGTTCCCTTCCTGATCCATCCCTTCAAGCAGCAAGAGTGGAATTCCTTCCATCGTTGCTCTTTCCCTCCTGTTTTCCACTCAACAAGAAAAAGAGCAGCCACGTGAACAGGAGTAAAAGCCCCAAACCCACAAAAAAGCACATTCTCAGCATCACTAATCCCTGCCAAACTGCCAGGAACCTTCCAAAACTACATCCAAGCTTGGAAACAGGGATCCAGTTGTTTGTTTAAGCAGCTATTGATCCAGTCTCTTCCAGCTAATTAAACTATTCACTATTTAAACTCATTAAACTGCTCATCCTGCTCCTGGCAGCCAGAGGCAAAGAAGAAATCGTGTCTAGATTAAATGGTGTTGGTGAATGTGCCCATCCCAGTCCTTGGAGAGGTTGGAATTGCATCCCTGTTCCTCTGCTCTCTTTTCCTTCCTTTTTCCTGCAGTGATTCCCACCCGGATTCCTCAGCTCCAGCTCTCTGAGCAGCCTCAGGGGGAGCATTTCATCCCCTTGGAGCCAACTCCATTTGTTGCATCCTTCATGCCTCAACCACCCCTAAAAGCAGGCAAGTGCTGATGGGCAGTGCAGCTGCTTCCACTTGGGAATGTTTCCAGTGGAACAGGGAGGGAATTCTGAGAAGCTTCCACCCACTGCACGTTATTGCTGGATAAAAGGTGAGGCAGCAAAGGATCAACAAAGGGAGATTTCAGCAAGACAAAGTCCAGACAGAGAGGCTGCAAGTGTGGCTGGGGCTGCTAAACTGGGAAAACTGCAAGGTCAGGCTGTGGGAACATGGATTATACTGAGGTCTGGAACTGGTGTTGGGAAGAGAGGGAGAAGGAGAAGGAGGAGAAGGAGGAGAAGGAGGAGAAGGAGGAGAAGGAGGAGAAGGAGGAGAAGGAGGAGAAGGAGGAGAAGGAGGAGAAGGAGGAGAAGGAGGAGAAGGAGGAGAAGGAGGAGAAGGAGGAGAAGGAGGAGAAGGAGAAGGAGAAGGAGGAGGAGGAGAAGGAGGAGAAGGAGGAGAAGGAGGAGAAGGAGGAGAAGGAGGAGAAGGAGGAGAAGGAGGAGAAGGAGGAGAAGGAGGAGAAGGAGGAGAAGGAGGAGAAGGAGGAGAAGGAGGAGAAGGAGGAGAAGGAGAAGGGCCCGAAGTAACTGCACAGTGAATTTCCTTACCATGAGCCAGGCTCATTCCCTGAGCTGACCAATATCACCGAGCTCCCCTTCATGGCACAGCCCTGCCAGTAAAGAACAGAAGTTCCTGCTGCTCCCACTGGAATTCTGTAGCGTGCCTGGCATTCCATACGTTCTGCTGCCTGAGAATTCCTGCAGCCGTCCTCGGGAAGAGCAGTTCACTGCCACAGGAGGAACAAGAGGAAAGCAGCTGCCACTCTCGGGTTCTGTGCCCTGTAAAAAGTAAAAGCAGATAAAGATCAAAGCTCCATAAAGCTGGAACCATCTCCAACCTCGGGACAGCACTTCTGTGGGAAAAGCGTAGATGGGCAATTAGGAAGGAGATCATCATGCAAATGGGCAAGGGGGGGGAATTAAATTCTGCTGCTTTCTGATTGAGGCCTGCTTCAATTTGCAGCCTTTATAATATCAGTTTAATGGGACTTTTTGTGCTTTAAAGAGGTTTTTATTAGCTGGGGGTTGTCCCTGCCTGGACTGAGGCACAGCACAATGAGTCTTCTGCCTCCTGAAGCCGTGTCGTTATCCCAGCATCTGAAATTAAAAACCAGCACTCTGGGAAACCTCTCTACTCTGAGGAGAAGTGTGAGGAGCGTTTGGGTCTGTGGAAAGCCTGGAACAGCTCTGAGAGACACCAAACATCCTGTGGATCCCAATAAACAGCAAAACATTCCAGCAGCTCCTTCCAACACCGCCCTTGTAGGGAACTCTGTCACCCCAGTGGGTATTTGTGGGAGTAAGGAAGAAATCCCACTGATGACCTCAGTGTGATCACCTCTGGTTCGTCTGGGGATAAATCTCCTTTATCCTTCTGGGAGAATAAAGGAATCCAATGCTGCCTTAATCCCCAGCTCCTCAGAGTCTGCATTTCCAGAATCCATCTCCTGGCCCAGCATGGGAAGGGTTGTCCAGCGCTGGAACAGCTGCCCAGGGCAGTGGTGGAGTCACCAACCCTGGAAGTGCTCATAAAATACATGGATATGGCACTTGAGTGTTCATAAAATACCTGGGGAAATACATGCGTAAATATAGGGATAAATTCATGGGTAAATACGTGGATAAAAATATGGATAAATGTATATGGATAAACATATATGGATAATCCATGGATAAATATAGGGATAAATATGTAGGGATAAATATGTATGGATAAATACAGACCTTGCTTCCCTGAAGACCAGGAGAGCCGGTGTTTTACCCAGATCCCAGTGCCCTGCACGGCTGCGCTGACACGAGCGCAGGCCGATCGCTCCGCCCAGCACCATCCCTCATTCTCCTCCCACGGCTCCCCAAGAGGCCCCAAACCACCCCAGCGTGTCTGTGCCGGGGCCAGGGCCTGCCCCGAGCCCGACCAGAGGCTGTCACCCAGCCCTGCACCAGCTCCCACCCCCGGGTGAGCTGGGAATGCACTGAGAGCTCGGCTCCCCGGGCTCCCCAGCACCCAAACCGGTCCTCAGACACACAGAAATGCCCAACCTGCCCCTCTGGGCACAGCCAAACACCACAATTCCATCATCCCCAAGCAACTCTGGCACTTGCCTCTTCATCTCTGCCCATTTCCAGTAGCCGAGGCTGGGACCGGGCTGTCAGTAATAGCATTCCCTAGGCAGTTCATCCCAGCACAGAGGAGAAGAGGAGCCTGTCCCTGACCCACACCATGGGCAGGACAAGGGGGGCCCTAGCTGGCTTTGCCTACTCCAGCACCAAAGCTCTTGGTCCCAAAGATGGGGCGAGTTCAGTGGTTTTTCCTGTCCTGAAAGAGAGCAGAAAAGGGAAGTTAATCCCACTGTGGAATCCAAGACTCCTGCATTTCCTATTTCTGCTCTGATTGCTCACCGTGGAGTTTTAGCTATGGAAAAAAAAAGGAGAATGACACCATATCAAATAAAAAGTGCCCTTTTCCAGCATTTTTATTCCAGGCATTAAAAGGATGCTCATTTCTCTTCTAGCATTGTTTCCCTCATTTTAGGAGAACCGTTTTCATCCCAGGCCCCACTCGTCAGTTGTTCGATCCTCTGGCACTGGATTTGGACAAAAGAAGGGACGCACCTGGACTGCAGGAAATCACTGAGAGAAACCCTTCCAAAACGTGACAGAGAAAAACAACAGGAGATGCAGGAAGACACATCCCTCATTTGCACGTCTGGAACGCTTTTCTAAAGACTTCTCTGCATCTGGATGCTCTTTGCTCTTGGCTTTCTTCACAGGAATGCATTTGCTGCTAAACACGTCTCAGACCCTTACCTGATCGGGATAAGGTGGGATGGAGATGAAGACTCCCACAGGGAATAGCCAGGGAGATGCAGGGCCTGGGAACATCAAGGACGGAGAAGAGAAGGAACAGGGATTGTTTTTCTTGTTTAGAGCCAGCAGTGCTGTGAGCTTGGAGAACACACGGCACCGCAGGGATCCAGGGCAGGAGCGGGATAACTGCGGGATAAGGGGAATCTGCTCCCACTCCAGGGCTGTGCCAGTGAAGGAGGGGAATTTTTTAGTGCCTTCATTACACACAAAAACCAAACCCAGCACCACCGAGCTGGGCTTTCGTGAGCTGCAAAACAAAGCGGCCCCTGGCCTTTGGGGGAACACAACCTCACCGAGTCACGGAGCCAGGGGATGACACTTGGGAATGATCCTTGCTGCTGCCTGCAGGCAAATCGGATGAGGGAGCCACAGGAGCTGTGGGGTTTCCTGCTCTTCCTGCAACGCCATCGGGCCAGACCAGGAGACCTTTCCTGGAACAGATCTTCCCTGTAAAGGGAGCTACACCAAAGCTCAAGCCCTCATTTAGAGACCCTTGGAAAAGCAAAGGTGAGAGGGGATTACCTGGAGCCCCAGGGGACCGAGGCGAAGGCGATGAAGAAGCAGACAGCAAAGTGCTTCCACTGCTTCTCACTCCAGCAAAGGGAACATCCCTGGAATTTCATGGCCGGCGT
The DNA here is from genome assembly GCF_965178545.1 of Coloeus monedula. Classification (NCBI taxonomy): domain Eukaryota; kingdom Metazoa; phylum Chordata; class Aves; order Passeriformes; family Corvidae; genus Coloeus; species Coloeus monedula. The sequence continues at coordinate 33,386 of NW_028120622.1, read as the reverse complement.
CGCTCCCAAACCCCACAGGTGAACCCACACGTACTCCAGGACTGATCTCCTTCAAACTTCCAGCAGCACAGACTCACCGGGAGGAACTGCAATCCAAGGACACACAGCAGCAACCGTCTTCCCGCTTGCCCCTCTCTCCACATTTTCCCTTTCCAGCGGGATGCAGGTGCCACCCCCCAGAGGCAGGAAAACTGCCTTGCAATCCGCTACAAAACCTGCCTGGAAAGCCCAGGATGCCCGGAGCCAGCAGCCGTTTCTCCTGGAGCTCCTGCTGACAGGCATTTGAAGCCTGCTGTGCCTCACAGCTGCTTTTCTGCCAAGGGCATTCCCATCTTTTCTTTTTTAGCCCAAAGAAAGGTTTGCAAAGCTGAGTTTTGTGAGAAGCGCTTCATATTTGGATCATTCTTAACTTGGAGTTTCCCTTGGCACCAAAATCAGGGGCTCACCTTTTGCTTGGAGCTTGGCTGAAGTCCTCAGCAATGCCAGGGAATGTGGCCATTGGAGGCTTTGGGCAGATTTGGCTCATCTGCCTTTTTAGGCCTTGTTTCTTTCTCTCAGCCTTCCCACTGGATTGTGGCCTCCGAGGAATACGTAAAATCCCATTCCATTCCTATTCTTTCGGACAATTTTTTGCACCGTCCCTGTACAAAACGAGGCCCCCTGTTCGGATGCTTTTCCCCACCGTTCCCCGGCACTTTTATCTGCCGGTGCATTCCCTGCGTTGCTTGGGCTCTTCCCAGCTCTCTGAGCTCCTTCACAAGGCAGGAGATCGATTTGGCCCAGGAACTAAACCCTCCCGAGGAATTGTCTGATGCCATCTCCGCATTTGACACCTGATCCTTGTGCTCAAAGGATCCCTCTTTCTTCCCTTCAGCCAATTCCAAGGCTCGCTGCCCCCAGCTGCGATCAGGCCCCAGCCTGATCCCTGCAGTCTTCCCTGCCGGGATCCTGCTCAGGAATCCCTGGGCTACAAATGTAAGAATTCGTTCTTCCCACCCCTGCCCAGTTCCAAAGGATTTGGTGTCTGCCTTACCCGGCTGGAGCCTGCTTCCAACTCTGTTCTTGCTGCTTCTGCTGCTTTCCAGTTCCCAGGAATTCCACCGACGGAGCGACAGCGTTTTCCAGCTCCGCCAGGATTCCCTCTGCTGCGTTTGGGTGCTGGAAGGATATCAAAACCAGGCTCTCTGGGGCTTTACTATCAGGAAATTACATCCCCGGATTTGTTCATTTCCAAATATTATCTCTTCCCAACGAAGCACTGGGCATCCAAGGAATACAGAAAGTGATGGGCTGACCACTGCTTACTCCTCTGGAATGTCAGAGCTTGGAAAAAAAGGGCACTTGAGGCTTCTCCTGGTGCTGCCCGTGAGGTGTATTTTACTTGAGAGCCCCTTCCCGTGTCTTTCCCTGTATCCACCAAAAAATCCACCCCTTCATTCCCCAGCTGCTTGCTTCCTCCCTCTTTTCCTGTATCCAACAGAATTTTAACAGGTCAATAGTCCCCTCTGCAAGAGCACCTTTCATTCCAAACCTAAGAACAAACGAATCACTTCCCTTCCACCGTCCTTATTAGGATTCCACTGAGAGCAGTGGATGGAAAATGATCCTCTCCTGGTCCCTGCTGGATTCCCGGAGCAGGGATCCTTTCCCTCTTTCCCCCCACCACGGTGCCCTCCTCCCCCTCCCGCCCCACCCCACACCCTTTTCAGGCTTTGTTCCACAGCTTTTGCCTCCAGGCCTCAGATCCTTTCGTTCTCCACGAGCTCCCAGCAGCTCCACAGCCTTTCCTCTCCCATCCCGACCATTTCTCCGGGAATGGAGCTCCGCATTTCAATTGCCTTCTCTTTTCTCTGACTACTCCCACCAATCCAGAAGACCTAAAGCTGACACAAGGAACACTCGGTGCCCACAAATCCAAACCCAGACCCGGCCATCCCCAAACCAGCAACTCCCGGACAATTTGCGTTCATTCCAACCTAACACTGAGGACTCACCCAACCCTTCAAAATTCCCAAGAAATATCCTGTTGCCTTCACAGCTCCCAGGGGATTCTGCTTCGTGCTCACACGAAGGATTTGGGACTTCCCTGAAAAAACCCGTGCAGGGCACGCTGGAATCCCCGATCCCGTGAATCCGGGGAGCGTTAAAAGCTCGGTCCAGCCTGGGCCCCCGGAAATTTTTGCCAAGTATCCCCCAAGTCCTCGGGATAACAGAACTCTCTGGTACTGCATTTTTGGCGTTGTAAAGCCTGGAATTCCTTTATTCCTAGTGCTGGGCTCTGCATATGGCCGAGAAAATCCCGGCCTCCACACAGACCCAGATTCCAAACTTTTGGATACATTTCAGCAAGCCGAGAAATTCACCTTCCCTACTTCTTCTTAAGGGCATCCTTCTCTTCCCTTACCCGGCGCGCTCTCTCCCACTGGGGGTGGGTTTTCCCCTTCCCATGCTAATTAGTCCCTACTTCTAGGAGGTTTAGGTACCTTTCTTCCCTGGGACGGATTTCTTAACACAGCTACCGAGGCTTTGGGAGTCTCCTTTATCTTCTACTTTCTGGATCCATAAATGCCACAATCCAGACGCCCAACTTCAACAAGACATCCTTTCTACCTAAAAACACACACTCTCAACTCTTAGATCTTTTAAAGTTTTACCCCCGCAAAATTCCCCTATTTTTCCACCACTGAATTCCTCAGTCCTGCTTCCAAGGATTTCTTGAATACCACGGGGCTTTTCTCAAGATTTACCCCCACGACCTTCCCTACGTGCCCACTGCTCATCACCTCATTTTTCCCTCAATGTGGTCGTTCTCCACCCCAGAGAGTTTGTCAAGTGTTGCCTCCAAAATGTTCCCCATCTCTCCACTACTCAGTTCCCCATTTTGCCTCCAAAATATTCAATCTGTCCCCTCCAGACTGCATCCACTTTTACCCCCAGCGTTTTACTTCCTCTACAATATTGATTCAACCTTTTCCACCCCAAAAATCTGCATTCTCTCCCTTAAACAGCACCTCAGCTTTTCCCTCAAAAATGCCCCAGAGGGAAACTCAGATTCAGCCCCCAAACTCCCATTTGCCTACACAAACAGTTCTTGTGGCCCCTCTCAATTCCCCCAGGCTTTCAGCTCAAGGAAGAACTGGAAGCCCATTCCCTCATCTCCACCCTTGTTTTGCTTTCCTGGAAAACCTTGCGATCCCACACTTTCTCCAAGAGATCTGCTGGGAGTACTGGAAGGTTTGCTCTCTCAGAGCGCCAGGGGGCTTTACAGCACTTGTTCCTCTGCATCTTTACCCTTTTATCAGCTTTCCCCTGGAACGGTGTTGTGGGAGAAGCTTGGAACTACCAGAAATGGATCGCGTTCACATTTTTTCCCCACCAGTTTTTATCTGGTTTCAGATTCCTGGAATTACCCTCAAATGTGCCCAGGAACACTGCTGTGAAAGGATCAATGAGAAGAACAGCCGGAAAGCAGAAAACCACCTCCAGCAGCAGCCACAATGATCCCATTTCTCTTCTTACCTGGTCCTGCCAGAGCTCCCAACAGCCATTCCCATTCCAAAACAAGAGCTATGGAAGACATTCCTGCTGTCCGTGAGGGTGAGGCGGCAGTTCTGGATGTTCTTCGCTGTGCAATCAGACAACAAACAGAGTGTAAATGATCCTGGTGGTCCCTTCCAAGCCAAACCAGCCCGTGATTCCATGCGTGGATCAGCACCTGTCCCAGCTCCATTCCAGAAACCTCCTCCCACTAACCCAGAACTTTCCTTTTTCTGCTCAACATCAGGGGTTTGCTGCCGAGTGCCCCGGGCAGGGGACGCCTCAGCCTTCCCTGGGACCGCAGCATTCCCTGGGCTGCCTCAGCATTCCCTGCGCTGCTGTTCCACGCCCATCCCGTGGTCCAGCGCCTGCGCGGGCTGCAGTGCCGGGCTCTCCCCACGAGGCGGCAGCACCGGGAGCGAGCAGCCCCGGCCGGTCCCGCTGTCTCGGGGCAGCTGCGCCTTTAACCCGCCCTGAGCCGGCGGGGCCGTGAACACAGCGGGCACAAACCCCACCGCTCCCCTTTATTTCACCCTCAGAGGCACAGGATCGCAGCATTTCCTGGGCTGCAAGGGACCCACAGGGAGCATCGAGTCCAAATCCTGGCCCTGCACCCCAAGAATCCCACCCTGTGCCCGAGAGCCTTGTTCAGACCCAAACGCTTCCCCCAAGATCCTGAAAACACAGCGGGGCTGGGAGAAGGATGACCACGGAGGATTTTTTTATACAGATCTCCTTGCACGATCGTTAAATAATATTATTAGACAGTCCAGGAACGCATCCCTGTGCCGGGACAGCCACCCCTGTGCCGGAACACTCATCCCTGGGCCGGAATACCGATCCCCCGCGGCCCCCACCGTCCGCTCGGGGCTGTCCCCGTTCCCCGCTCACCTCCGAGCCCGGAGCACCCGCCCCGGTGCCCCCGGCCCGGCCGCGCTGCTCCCCGGGCTCCCCGCCATCGCCGCTCCTGGCGAAGAAGGGCGGAAGTCACCGGTACCGCACCGATGTGGCTATTCGACCTTCTCAAGATGGCGGCCGCGAAGGACCCCTCCCCCCCCCCCGGTCCGTCTATTCGACTGCCTGAATGCTCCCGCCTGCCCCAGGCGCCGCTGACCCCACAGTCGGTGTCCGCGTAGCGGGAAACGCCTCAGAAAATTGCGTGCAAGCGCTGGGCTGGCGTCGGCGTCGGCGTCGCGTTCAGGCAGCCGAATAGACGCAGCTTGGGGGGGGGGGGGGGGGTGGGCCTTCCCTGCCGCCATATTGAGAAGGTCAGAAAACAGTGCACACGACCGCCATCTTGAGTGTGGCAGTGACGACACTTCCGCCCTTCGCCGCCATCTTGGGTGCTGGCAGAAGCCACTTCCGGTCGAGCCGCCATCTTTAGTGTGGTACACTTAGGGCCCCCGCCGCCCCTCACAAGGGCTTCTGTCTAGTCGGCTGCCTGAATCCGGCCCGGACTCCGACGCCGGCCCCGCGCTTTCCGCGCGATTTTCCGCCGTGCTTCCCGGTGCGAGGACACGGCTGGCGGGGTCAGCCGCGCCGGAGGCGGGCGACGGCTCCGCGACCGGCGGCAGGCATCGGCAGGGACACCTCTCGCAGGGGGCCTACTGCGTCCGCCATCTTGAGTGTGGCGGAAGTGTAAACCACCCTCTGCAAGGTCCTGGCAGATAATAAAATAATAAAATAAAATAAAGACTGTCATATTCTAATAAAAACGTCACTTAACGCCGTCCCGAGAGCGCGGAACTGCGCCTTCCTTTCCGAGCCGCCTCCTTGAGAGCGACACGCGGGCGGCTCGATTCCGACCGTGCCCGCCCGGTGCCTCCCGCCCGGGTCGCGCTGCGACCGCGCCTCTGCTGCCCGGCAAAACCGGCCCCGCCGGGCCGCCCCCCGCGCTGTCATTCCCCGCGGTCGCCGCCCCGCACGGCGCCCGTTCCTTTCCATAGCTGTGGCCCCGCTCACGCACGGCCGTGTCCCTTGGCGCTGCGAACCGCCCTTCGCCCCTCCCCTCCGCTGACAGACCCGGCCCCGCTCGCTCCCGCTCCTTGCCACGCTCGGCAGCCACCGAGGCCGCCGCCCTCTCGGCTCAGCCGGCACCGGGCGGCAGCAGCGCCGCCCAGCTCAGCCCGGGGGCAGGCACAGAGCACAGGGAAAAGCCGGCTCCGGGCGCTCTGCAGCTCCTGCAGCCCGAGCGTCTCGGCTCCTGCGGCCAGGCGCTTGCTGCTTTCCTTCCTACAGAAAAACGCCGGCTCCTTATTCTCAAAACCTGCGGATCTCTATTCCCAGCTTCTTATATTCCTGTATGCGACAGAGTAGAGAGAGAGGGCTGGCTCATTTCAAAATGAATTTACATCTAAATCAGTAGCATTTGCCTATAGACGTAAAAGTGAAGAACTTAACAGGTTTTAGTATTCTGCACACAGCCCTCGCTGGGAGGAATGGTAAAAAGTTAAAAACAAATGAAATTTTAAAAGTAGAAAGTTAGAAACAAAGTTACAACGGCAGAAATTTAGAAACAAACAAAGAGGTAAAATACAAGAAACAAACAAATTTCTAAAGGGAGAAAGTTGAAAACAAACAAAGTTAGAAACAAACAAACAAAAAAATTAGAAACAAACAAAATTAGAAAGGTAGAAATTTAGAAACAAAGTCAGAAAGGCAAGTGTTGAGCCTTTGACAGGGTACCCCTCCTTCTCGGACCAGGGTGAAAGAGCAGAGGAGGCTGCTGTTCTGCTGAGTTCTTTATTTCACGGTCTCACAGCTGTCTTGAAGGCAGAGTTCGAATGGGGTTACATGATAAAGCCAAGCAGCAGCAGCAGGCAAAACCAGCTTCTTCTATATGCTCCATACACTCTATTTTTTCTTACAGAAGTGTGGATTCCATTTGTTCATTGACCAGTAAGATTAACACACGATTCTAGTTTTCCTTAAACCCATCCCGGTCTAATTCTAACAGTCGTAAGCCTCACACAAGTGTCATCTGCCCTTGTTCCATAAGGAATCCCTCTACAGACAGGGAGTTGTCACCGGCCCCGTGCTCATGGGCTGCAGGGGACACCCGCACTGAGGAGGAAATGGAAATGGGAAAGAGGGAACTGCAACCTGATGGGACGCACCTCTGGCACCACATTTCCTCTTCTTCCTGCTGTCCTGGAAAACCCCAAGTAAATCCAGTCCCTCAGACCTTGCATCCCTGAACACCAGGAGAGCCGGTGCTTTACCCAGATCCCAGGGCCCTGCACGGCTGCGCTGACACGAGCACAGGCCGATCGCTCCGCCCAGCACCATCCCTCATTTTCTTCCCATTGCTCCCCAAGCGTCCCCAAACCACCCCAGCGTGTCTGTGCCGGGGCCAGGGCCTGCCCTGAGCCCGACCAGAGGCTGTCACCCAGCCCTGCACCAGCTCCCACCCCCGGGAGAGCTGGGAATGCACTGAGAGCTCGGCTCCCCGGGCTCCCCAGCACCCAAACCGGTCCTCAGACACACAGAAATGCCCAACCTGCCCCTCTGGGCACAGCCAAACACCACAATTCCATCATCCCCAAGCAACTCTGGCACTTGCCTCTTCACCTCCGCCCATTTCCAGTAGCCGGGGCTAGGACCGGGCTGTCAGAAATAGCATTCCCTAGGCAGTTCATCCCAGCACAGAGGAGAAGAGGAGCCTGTCCCTGACCCACACCATGGGCAGGACAAGGGGGGCCCTAGCTGGCTTTGCCTACTCCAACACCAAAGCTCTTGGTCCCAAAGATGGGGCGAGTTCAGTGGTTTTTCCTGTCCTGAAAGAGAGCAGAAAAGGGAAGTTAATCCCACTGTGGAATCCAAGACTCCTGCATTTCCTATTTCTGCTCTGATTGCTCACCGTGGAGTTTTAGCCATGGAAAAAAAAGGAGAATGACACCATATCAAATAAAAAGTTGATTAATCCACGTAGGGGCTGTGGAGAGGATACAAAGGAGCTTTTCCATGATTTTGGGGCTTGAAGAGGGACTGAATTTCCCTCAAAGCTGGGAAGGGCCTGAGGATAATAAAGCAAAGGAGCAGCTTCATCTCTCCCTGGCAGAGAGCTCGGGGCTCCATTATGGATACAAATCAATCCCAGCAGGATTTCAAAGGGTTTCTTTAGGATGTCAGGTCCCTCTTTATCAGATCCCTGCTGGGATTCAGGGCCTGCCTGGTCACGGGGTGCTTTGATAAGGGCTGGATTTAAATCCCAGATCTGAGAACAGAAATGAAAGGTCCCTGGGTTTTCTAGGGGGTTGAAAAACTCAAGCTGGATTCGCTGCAGAGCTGAAAAATCAGGGTAAGAGAGAGCAAGGAGTGGCCAGCAGGCCCAGGCTCCTGATCACGCCCCTGGGATCCATGGGATCCATAGGATCCACGGCCTCTGGCACGCTGCTCCAGCACCCTGCAGGGTGACTGACAGCCGGGCAGGGGAAGGAGCCACCAGCAGCTCTGCCATGTGCACCATCATTCACCTTGCACGTGGCCTAAACAGCCACCAAGCACTGATGGACTGACTGAGCCGAAAATATCGGAGAGATCTCAGTTTGCACTCCAAATTCCCTGCAGCCTGTTCCCTTCCTGATCCATCCCTTCAAGCAGCAAGAGTGGAATTCCTTCCATCGTTGCTCTTTCCCTCCTGTTTTCCACTCAACAAGAAAAAGAGCAGCCACGTGAACAGGAGTAAAAGCCCCAAACCCACAAAAAAGCACATTCTCAGCATCACTAATCCCTGCCAAACTGCCAGGAACCTTCCAAAACTACATCCAAGCTTGGAAACAGGGATCCAGTTGTTTGTTTAAGCAGCTATTGATCCAGTCTCTTCCAGCTAATTAAACTATTCACTATTTAAACTCATTAAACTGCTCATCCTGCTCCTGGCAGCCAGAGGCAAAGAAGAAATCGTGTCTAGATTAAATGGTGTTGGTGAATGTGCCCATCCCAGTCCTTGGAGAGGTTGGAATTGCATCCCTGTTCCTCTGCTCTCTTTTCCTTCCTTTTTCCTGCAGTGATTCCCACCCGGATTCCTCAGCTCCAGCTCTCTGAGCAGCCTCAGGGGGAGCATTTCATCCCCTTGGAGCCAACTCCATTTGTTGCATCCTTCATGCCTCAACCACCCCTAAAAGCAGGCAAGTGCTGATGGGCAGTGCAGCTGCTTCCACTTGGGAATGTTTCCAGTGGAACAGGGAGGGAATTCTGAGAAGCTTCCACCCACTGCACGTTATTGCTGGATAAAAGGTGAGGCAGCAAAGGATCAACAAAGGGAGATTTCAGCAAGACAAAGTCCAGACAGAGAGGCTGCAAGTGTGGCTGGGGCTGCTAAACTGGGAAAAATGCAAGGTCAGGCTGTGGGAACATGGATTATACTGAGGTCTGGAACTGGTGTTGGGAAGAGAGGGAGAAGGAGAAGGAGAAGGAGAAGGAGAAGGAGAAGGAGAAGGAGAAGGAGAAGGAGAAGGAGAAGGAGAAGGAGAAGGAGAAGGAGAAGGAGAGGAGGAGGAGGAGGAGGAGGAGGAGAAGGAGGAGGAGGAGGAGGAGGAGGAGGAGGAGGAGAAGGATGAGGAGGAGGAGGAGGAGGAGGAGAAGGAGGAGGAGGAGGAGAAGGAGGAGAAGGAGGAGAAGGAGGAGAAGAAGGAGAAGAAGGAGAAGGAGGAGGAGAGGAGGAGGAGGAGGAGGAGGAGAAGGAGGAGAAGGAGGAGAAGGAGGAGAAGGAGGAGAAGGAGGAGAAGGAGAAGGAGAAGAAGGAGAAGGAGAAGGAGAAGGAGAGGAGGAGGAGGAGGAGGAGGAGGAGGAGGAGGAGTTGGAGGAGGAGAAGAAGGAGAAGGAGGAGAAGGAGGAGAAGGAGGAGGAGAAGGAGGAGAAGGAGGAGGAGGAGAAGGAGAAGGAGGAGAAGGAGGAGAAGGAGGAGAAGGAGGAGAAGGAGGAGAAGGAGAAGGGCCCGAAGTAACTGCACAGTGAATTTCCTTACCATGAGCCAGGCTCATTCCCTGAGCTGACCAATATCTCCGAGCTCCCCTTCATGGCACAGCCCTGCCAGTAAAGAACAGAAGTTCCTGCTGCTCCCACTGGAATTCTGTAGCGTGCCTGGCATTCCATACGTTCTGCTGCCTGAGAATTCCTGCAGCCGTCCTCGGGAAGAGCACTTCACTGCCACAGGAGGAACAAGAGGAAAGCAGCTGCCACTCTCGGGTTCTGTGCCCTGTAAAAAGTAAAAGCAGATAAAGATCAAAGCTCCATAAAGCTGGAACCATCTCCAACCTCGGGACAGCACTTCTGTGGGAAAAGCGTAGATGGGCAATTAGGAAGGAGATGATCATGCAAATGGGCAAGGGGGGGGAATTAAATTCTGCTGCTTTCTGATTGAGGCCTGCTTCAATTTGCAGCCTTTATAATATCAGTTTAATGGGACTTTTTGTGCTTTAAAGAGGTTTTTATTAGCTGGGGGTTGTCCCTGCCTGGACTGAGGCACAGCACAATGAGTCTTCTGCCTCCTGAAGCCGTGTCGTTATCCCAGCATCTGAAATTAAAAACCAGCACTCTGGGAAACCTCTCTACTCTGAGGAGAAGTGTGAGGAGCGTTTGGGTCTGTGGAAAGCCTGGAACAGCTCTGAGAGACACCAAACATCCTGTGGATCCCAATAAACAGCAAAACATTCCAGCAGCTCCTTCCAACACCGCCCTTGTAGGGAACTCTGTCACCCCAGTGGGTATTTGTGGGAGTAAGGAAGAAATCCCACTAATGACCTCAGTGTGATCAGCTCTGGTTTGTCTGGGGATAAATCTCCTTTATCCTTCTGGGAGAATAAAGGAATCCAATGCTGCCTTAATCCCCAGCTCCTCAGAGTCTGCATTTCCAGAATCCATCTCCTGGCCCAGCATGGGAAGGGTTGTCCAGCGCTGGAACAGCTGCCCAGGGCAGTGGTGGAGTCACCAACCCTGGAAGTGCTCATAAAATACATGGATATGGCACTTGAGTGTTCATAAAATACCTGGGTAAATACATGGGTAAATATAGGAATAAATACATGGGTAAATACATGGATAAACATATGGATAAATATAGGGATAAATATGTAGGGATAAATATGTATGGATAAATACATGGCACTTGAGGTCATGGGTTGGTGTGACCATGGTGGTGGTTGATGTTTGGACTTGATGATGCTAAAGGCCTTTGCCAGCCTCAACAACCCCAGGATTCCATGATTTTCTGCCTTTTTCTCCTGCTCTGGGGCTGAGAATCTCCTTGAGCGGAGCAGCAGTGGGAGCAGGGAGCCACAGGCTGCACATCAGAGCTCTGCAGGCACTTTTAATCCACCTCTCTTCATGTTCATGGAAGATGGCACAGGAAATCTCTCAGCCCGAAAGCATCTCCCCAGCTCTGCACACCCGGGACAAAGCCGAGGTGAATGATCCCCTCCAAGCTCCTTCCAGAGCCATTCCAGCGGCAATCAGAGGCAGCAGTTCCTAGAGAAACGGCTCCTATCCAATTCAGGAGCCTTCCCTTGGGGAGGAGACATCCATTTCCCCTTCTACCTGTCATTCTTCTTCATTCATGGACTCGATAAGGCAGGAAATCTGGCAGGCTTGAAGTAAAAAACGAGCTGTTCACAGCAAAGAGAGCCTCAGCGGGTAAAAAAAAAACAAACCCCAAACTGTTGGAATCAAGATGAAGTTAATAGGAGCAAAAATAAATAGAAACAGACCCTAAATGTAAATGAACATTACATCACCACTGGCATTTCAGCTCCTTTTCAAATACAGAAATAGCAGCAGATTTAACTTGCAGAAAGTTGCTGTGTTCACACAGCCAGAGCTGCTTCAGGGGCACAGCCCTGAACCTTCTGCTCCCCAAAACAACTCAAGACTCGAGAAAGGAGAAACAGGGATCAGGCAGAGGGGGAAAATCCCAACTTCCCGGTCAAAAGAGGTTAAGAGAAACACAATTCCATCCCTTAACCCTGTGGAGATGGGATCTGTTGGCGTTTGCCAGCTCCAGAGGAGTTCACTCCACCTCGGGCAGATCGGAGGTGAAAGCAAATAATGCAACTGCAGCCCCGGAGAAGGCTGGGCTCTTAATTGACAGAGATTCCAGAGAGAGGGAAATAACCTCCAGTACCATTTGGGCAGCAGGTTTCTCTCCCAGCTGCCACCTCAAATCCTCGAGATCCCCGTTGGCCACCCAAAATTCCAGGCACCATTTCCAGCCTGGAAACAAACTCGGAGTGCTCTCAGAGCGAGACCTTAAAGCTGGAGCACCTCAGCCCCCACACCTGCTCAATCCCTGCTCTCCCAGGGGCTCAGCCTGGAGAAAAGGAAGCTCGAGAGAGACCTTTTCTCTCTCTGGAATTCCCTGACAGGAGGGGGCAGCTGGGGGGGGGGGGGGGGAGGGTCGGGCTCTGCTCCCAGGGAACAGGGACAGAAGTTCTGAGTCATTTCAGGGAGTGAAGAGTTACAGGGCAGGAAACAAAGGCAGCTGAAGAAGATCTGAGACGATTTTCCCTTATTCTTACACACCTCAGACATTCAATTTTGTCCAAGTTTGTGTCTCGAATTTAAACCCAACTCCTTCCCTGTGGGAAGGAGGAGATGATCCCGGCCTGCCATGTGCCAGAGCGAGAGTGACAGAGGGAAGGATGTTACTTGGGGAAGGGTGGCACACTGACATTTCATGGCAGAGAGACTTCATTTTTTTTAACAGCAAAAGCTTCAGTATTTCACAAAATCTGTGTTCCCTGTGATTATTTGTAAAGCATTGTGGATGGGCTTGGCACTTCCCTGACAGAAACACTGGCAGGGCTCTGCCTGGAGGGATCTATAATTGGAGATGGGAAGAGTGGATGGGAGGACAGGGATGCAGCAGAGGGAGATCAGAAAGAGAATTACGAATTCTTTCATTCTTTTCTGGATTTTTTGGGTTCTTTTAATGTGATCCATTTTAAATCCAGGCTTAAGATCTGATTCAACTTCAGATTTTTTTTGCTGCCCAAACTTTCTTCTGTCCCTGGCTGGAGCAGAAAACCAAAATTTCAAAATTCCTCATGAAATAAATAGGAGGGTGGTGTGGGAACAGCCTCACTTTCCCAGGTGGAAACACTTCCCTCCGGGTTTATCATTCTGGGAACAATTCTGGCCCAAAGAAGGGGAAGCACAGAGTGGCACTGCCAGGGTGTGACACGGCCAGGGCACAAGGAGGCCCTGGGTTCTCCTCCAGGTTTGTTTGTGGAAGGTTTGGGGTGGTTTGGGGTGGCTGAAGGGTTTCTGACAGCATTAATTGGGAGTCAATCCCCCTACGGATCCCCATTCCCAGTTCTCCCAGGAAGCTCCTGCAATGGTCTCTAAGGGGTTAATGGAATATCTGCTTTTCCCTGCACGGATGAAGGGGCCCAAAGCACTTCCCTGGCCCTGCAGGATCCCAACACTGCAAATCCCCGAGCAACACCTCGGAGCTGCCGCAGGCACCCAGACAGAAGGGGAAGGTGCCCGTTCCCTCAGCTCCCGGCTGCCAGATGGGGGAATATTTTGGGCTTTTGGGAAAAGCGTTGGGTTTCCACCTTTTCCCTGCGTGTGAGGAAGCGCCTGGCACCAGGGAATGCTCTGCTGAGCTGGGAGGCCCCGGCATTCCTGGAGAGAAATCTTTAGGATTAGGTGGGGGATTACACCACCTGCTCCCTTTCCCTGTGGCTGGGGGCACCAGGCTGAGGGCACAGCGGGCGGGATGTGCCGGAGACCCAAATCCCACTGGAACCACGGCGTTTTCCATCCCCTTGGGTCCAATTCCGGGCAGGAGCAGCACCTGGAGGACAAAGCTGCGCGGCAGCCGAATGCCGGGTGACAAAACCCCTGAAAAACAGGCTTGAGGAAGTGGCTGGGTGGAAGGGTGAGCTGAGGGAGGTGCTAATTAGAGCACTGGGGGAAGGTGGTAATTAGAGCACTGGGGGAAGGTGGTAATTAGCTCTGCTGCTCACCGTGGCTCAGCCTTCAGCTGTCACTCACCCACGCCTGGAGCCTGTGGAACACGTTTCTGTCCCATCTGCGAGGGAAACGCTTCCCCTTCCCTCTTCCTGCAAAAGCAGAGGAATCCTTGTCCCTGGATGACCAAGGCCGGGCCAGGGGTGGAGACGCCATCCCTGCAAGGCTTCAAAAACCGTGGATGTGGCGCTGGAGGACAGGGGTGGCTGGGGAGCGTGCTGGTGGGGCTGGGTTGAGGGTTGGACTTGGCGATCCCAAAGGTCTTTTCCAGACATTCTCCTGCAAATGGAATGTTTATATAATAAAGCACACAATTTGGAGCTCGTTAAACAGTTATATTTCAGTCAAAACTCTGCACATAATCTCTTCATGAGGGGTTTTGAATTCCACCTCCCCTCTGCAGCAGCGATCCCGTGATTCCAACACGGATCTCCAGTCCCCTTTGGCATTTTCTGATTTCCAGGCAACATCTCATGGCCTCAAAAGCCTTGGTAGACTTAATCAAAACTGGGCTGAGTCTAAAGTGGACTCGAGCACAACGTTCAGGTGCAATGGATGCTGCTGGAATGGGGGCTCTAATGCCAGGTGTCACATCCTCCCAAACTTCCAGCTCCCGGAACTAGAAAGGAGCTTTAATGGATGGAAAAGAAATCCCCAAACCACAACCCCGTGGGAATCAGGGATGCAGGACTCGGCTGTGCTGCCATCACTCCCTCAGGAATAGCCAGGTTTAGCTCATTCTGTCTGCCCAGAGAGGAGGATTTGCCCCTGGATGCCCTGGAATGTTCCAGGCCAGGCTGGACACTGGGGCTGGGAGCAGCCCGGGACAGTGGGAGGTGTCCCTGCCCGTGGCAGTGCTGGCACTGGATGAGCTTTAAGGTCCTTCCAAGCCCAAATGGTTCTGTGAGTCTTAGAGCCCTGAGATTCTCATGACAGAGGTGGAAGTGCAAGAGCTTAAGGTCCCTTCCCAAAGAAACCCCATTGCACGACTCTGCAGCTTCTGGAGCCCTGGGTCCATGGAAATGCAGTTGCAGAGGAGCTCCGAGGAAATGGGTGTTTTGGGGAGAGCAGAGTGGCTGGAAGAGAGGAACAGGAACAGTCTCCTCGAGCAAGCCCTTGTGTCTCAGGGAGCGGGATCGGCTCGCTCCTAACGCACCTGGTGACTCCCAGAGCAGGGGATGGAAATGCAGCCCAGGTCCGAAAGAAACCTCTGCGCATCATGCGCGGGCGCGCTGCCCCACTGCGCGCGGCCCCCGCGCGGGCGCGGTTGCTACTGCGCATGCGCGGGCGCGGTTGCTACTGCGCATGCGCGGGCGCGCTGCCTACTGCGCATGCGCGGGCCCGGGGGCTACTGCGCATGCGCGGGCGCGGTTGCTACTGCGCATGCGCGGGCGCGGTGGCTACTGCGCATGCGCGGGCGCGCTGCCTACTGCGCATGCGCGGGCCCGGTGACTACTGCGCATGCGCGGGCGCGGTTGCTACTGCGCATGCGCAGGCCCGGGGGCTACTGCGCATGCGCGGGCGCGGTGGCTACTGCGCATGCGCGGGCGCGGTGGCTACTGCGCATGCGCTGGCGCGCTGCCTACCGCGCATGCGCGGGCGCGGTTGCTACTGCGCATGCGCGGGCGCGGTTGCTACTGCGCATGCCCGGTCCCGGTGGCTACTGCGCATGCGCGGGCGCGGTGGCTACTGCGCATGCGCGGGCGCGGTGGCTACTGCGCATGCGCGGACCCGGTGGCTACTGCGCATGCGCGGGCGCGGTTGCTACTGCGCATGCGCGGGCCCGGGGGCTACTGCGCATGCGCGGGCGCGGTTGCTACTGCGCATGCGCGGGCGCGGTTGCTACTGCGCATGCGCGGGCGCGGTTGCTACTGCGCATGCGCGGGCGCGCGGGCTACTGCGCATGCGCGGGCGCGGTTGCTACTGCGCATGCGCGGGCGCGGTTGCTAATGCGCATGCGCGGGCGCGGTTGCTACTGCGCATGCGCGGGCGCGGTTGCTACTGCGCATGCGCGGGCGCGCGGGCTACTGCGCATGCGCGGGCGCGCGGGCTACTGCGCATGCGCGGGCGCGCGGGCTACTGCGCATGCGCGGGCGCGGTTGCTACTGCGCATGCGCGGGCGCGCGGGCTACTGCGCATGCGCGGGCGCGGTTGCTACTGCGCATGCGCGGGCGCGGTTGCTACTGCGCATGCGCGGGCGCGGTTGCTACTGCGCATGCGCGGGCGCGGTTGCTACTGCGCATGCGCGGGCGCGGTTGCTACTGCGCATGCGCGGGCGCGGTTGCTACTGCGCATGCGCGGGCGCGGTTGCTACTGCGCATGCGCGGGCGCGCGGGCTACTGCGCATGCGCGGGCGCGGTTGCTACTGCGCATGCGCGGGCGCGGTTGCTACTGCGCATGCGCGGGCGCGGTTGCTACTGCGCATGCGCGGTCGCGCGGGCTACTGCGCATGCGCGGGCGCGGTTGCTACTGCGCATGCGCGGGCGCGGTTGCTACTGCGCATGCGCGGGCGCGGTTGCTACTGCGCATGCGCGGGCGCGCGGGCTACTGCGCATGCGCGGGCGCGCGGGCTACTGCGCATGCGCGGGCGCGCGGGCTACTGCGCATGCGCGGGCGCGGTTGCTACTGCGCATGCGCGGGCGCGCGGGCTACTGCGCATGCGCGGGCGCGGTTGCTACTGCGCATGCGCGGGCGCGGTTGCTACTGCGCATGCGCGGGCGCGGTTGCTACTGCGCATGCGCGGGCGCGGTTGCTACTGCGCATGCGCGGGCGCGGTTGCTACTGCGCATGCGCGGGCGCGGTTGCTACTGCGCATGCGCGGGCGCGCGGGCTACTGCGCATGCGCGGGCGCGGTTGCTACTGCGCATGCGCGGGCGCGCGGGCTACTGCGCATGCGCGGGCGCGGTTGCTACTGCGCATGCGCGGGCGCGCGGGCTACTGCGCATGCGCGGGCGCGCGGGCTACTGCGCATGCGCGGGCGCGGTTGCTACTGCGCATGCGCGGGCGCGGTTGCTACTGCGCATGCGCGGGCGCGGTTGCTACTGCGCATGCGCGGGCGCGGTTGCTACTGCGCATGCGCGGGCGCGGTTGCTACTGCGCATGCGCGGGCGCGGTTGCTACTGCGCATGCGCGGGCGCGGTTGCTACTGCGCATGCGCGGGCGCGCGGGCTACTGCGCGGGCGCGGTTGCTACTGCGCATGCGCGGGCGCGGTTGCTACTGCGCATGCGCGGGCGCGGTTGCTACTGCGCATGCGCGGGCGCGGTTGCTACTGCGCATGCGCGGGCGCGGTTGCTACTGCGCATGCGCGGGCGCGGTTGCTACTGCGCATGCGCGGGCGCGGTTGCTACTGCGCATGCGCGGGCGCGCGGGCTACTGCGCATGCGCGGGCGCGCGGGCTACTGCGCATGCGCGGGCGCGCGGGCTACTGCGCATGCGCGGGCGCGCGGGCTACTGCGCGGGCGCGGTTGCTACTGCGCATGCGCGGGCGCGGTTGCTACTGCGCATGCGCGGGCGCGGTTGCTACTGCGCATGCGCGGGCGCGGTTGCTACTGCGCATGCGCGGGCGCGGTTGCTACTGCGCATGCGCGGGCGCGGTTGCTACTGCGCATGCGCGGGCGCGGTTGCTACTGCGCATGCGCGGGCGCGGTTGCTACTGCGCATGCGCGGGCGCGGTTGCTACTGCGCATGCGCGGGCGCGGTTGCTACTGCGCATGCGCGGGCGCGGTTGCTACTGCGCATGCGCGGGCGCGGTTGCTACTGCGCATGCGCGGGCGCGGTTGCTACTGCGCATGCGCGGGCGCGGTTGCTACTGCGCATGCGCGGGCGCGGTTGCTACTGCGCATGCGCGGGCGCGGTTGCTACTGCGCATGCGCGGGCGCGGTTGCTACTGCGCATGCGCGGGCGCGGTTGCTACTGCGCATGCGCGGGCGCGGTTGCTACTGCGCATGCGCGGGCGCGGTTGCTACTGCGCATGCGCGGGCGCGGTTGCTACTGCGCATGCGCGGGCGCGGTTGCTACTGCGCATGCGCGGGCGCGGTTGCTACTGCGCATGCGCGGGCGCGGTTGCTACTGCGCATGCGCGGGCGCGGTTGCTACTGCGCATGCGCGGGCGCGGTTGCTACTGCGCATGCGCGGGCGCGGTTGCTACTGCGCATGCGCGGGCGCGGTTGCTACTGCGCATGCGCGGGCGCGGTTGCTACTGCGCATGCGCGGGCGCGGTTGCTACTGCGCATGCGCGGGCGCGGTTGCTACTGCGCATGCGCGGGCGCGGTTGCTACTGCGCATGCGCGGGCGCGGTTGCTACTGCGCATGCGCGGGCGCGCGGGCTACTGCGCATGCGCGGGCGCGCGGGCTACTGCGCATGCGCGGGCGCGCGGGCTACTGCGCATGCGCGGGCGCGCGGGCTACTGCGCATGCGCGGGCGCGCGGGCTACTGCGCATGCGCGGGCGCGCGGGCTACTGCGCATGCGCGGGCGCGCGGGCTACTGCGCATGCGCGGGCGCGCGGGCTACTGCGCATGCGCGGGCGCGCGGGCTACTGCGCATGCGCGGGCGCGCGGGCTACTGCGCATGCGCGGGCGCGCGGGCTACTGCGCATGCGCGGGCGCGCGGGCTACTGCGCATGCGCGGGCGCGCGGGCTACTGCGCATGCGCGGGCGCGCGGGCTACTGCGCATGCGCGGGCGCGCGGGCTACTGCGCATGCGCGGGCGCGCGGGCTACTGCGCATGCGCGGGCGCGCGGGCTACTGCGCATGCGCGGGCGCGCGGGCTACTGCGCATGCGCGGGCGCGCGGGCTACTGCGCATGCGCGGGCGCGCGGGCTACTGCGCATGCGCGGGCGCGCGGGCTACTGCGCATGCGCGGGCGCGCGGGCTACTGCGCATGCGCGGGCGCGCGGGCTACTGCGCATGCGCGGGCGCGCGGGCTACTGCGCATGCGCGGGCGCGCTGCCCTTCTTATATTAAAACCAAAATTTTCACTCTGTCCCCTGTAGTTTTCCTCGTATGTACCTTCAAAACGTTCATTCTGTCCCTCACAGATTAGCTCAGGTCTTTTCCCTCAAATTGTCTCTGTCTGTCCCCTACCGATAAGAACCTCAATTTTCATCCCAAAATGTCACCTACTAATTGCCTCGATTTTACCTCAAAACGTTCATTTTCTCCCATACAAATTAACTCACATTTTACCCCCAAAACGTTCGTTTTATCCCCTACAGAACGTGCCCACCATCCGAGCAACAGGACCGCGAATGCCTGGCCCCAGCAGCGCCACCGCTCCGCGATTTGCGCTCTGGCCACTGAAGCCCCACACGGCCGGGACAAGCATGAGGCGGCGGCACCCACGGAAATCGTGAGGTCGTGGCCTGCGGTACGGGATGTTACCCCCTGAGCGGCAGCACCGAGCGTAAAAAGCCGCTGCGCCCGCACGGCCTTCCCGCGGCGCTGCGCGTGGGTAGCTGCGGCCGCTCCCTGCACACGCGCAGCTTTCTTCAGCCGGCATCGTTGGGCCAATGCGCGCCTGCAGCTGCTCCCCGGGGTGGCTGCAGTGCCTCCTGTGCACCAGCAGGTGGAAGCAGCGAGCAGCACCACGCAGCTCTCCCGCTTCCCTGCGCGCACGTCGCTTTCTGTCATTGCACCGGTGCGGTTTTCCGCGTTACTGCACGGGCACGGCTTCTCAATTTACTGCGCGTGTGCCGCTCTCCAAGTCGTTGCTCATTCCTTTGCTTTTTTGAGTTCTGCCGCTTATGTGCAGGTATTTTTGCTGGGGGTTTTTTAGGTTTGAGGAGTTTTATTACTGCTTTTTAACTGCACGTGCACGGCGCTGCTGAGTTCACATGCACGGGTGCGGTGTTCTTACTTGCGGTGTTAGCGAGAAGGAGAAGAGCCCAGCCCGTGCTTGGGTTCGGGAGGAGTGCAGCAACGCGCAAGACGAACGTTTGAAACAACGCAGGTCAGCGCGGTGCAAACGACCTGGCAGGTGAGGGTAGCGCACAGCGAAAGGCTACTACACGCACAGTAGCAGAAGTCACAATTGTGACATGGAAAAACATGCTTTCCTTCTCGCCCCTGATACAGGAGTCCAGGATGGACGCTTGGAGCACGTCCATCAGAGCACCAAGGACCTCTGCAGGAGCCACAGCCCTAAAGACTCACGATGGCACTGAACACCTCTGTGCTCTGTTAACCAAAGACTGGGGCAGATCATGCCTGAAGAAAGAGTGGTCTCTGTTTTTTTCCAAGCTGCTACAGAAACAAACAAAGGTAGAAAGGTAAAAATGAACAAAGGAGGGAAGGTGAGAAAGGTCGTTTGAAAGTCAAAGTCAGAGAGAGAGAGAGAAAGAAAGTCAAAGTCAGAGAAAGAAAGTCAAAGTCGGAGAGAGAAAGTCAGAGAAAAGAAAGAAAGAGAGAAAGAAAGTCAGAGTCACAAAGAAAGAAAAATAGAGAGAAAAAGGAATAGAGAAACAGAATAGGGTTTGAGAGAAAAAGAAATCGAGTTTAAAAGAGAATTAGTGTTGAAGAGAAAAAGAGAAACTGAGAAATAGAGTGACAGAGACATCCAGAAACAGTTAAACAGTGAGAAAAAGATAAAGAGTTAGAAAAAGTCAAGGGAGGAATAGACTGAAAAGTAAAGCAAAGCAGAGCAGCAAAGCAAGAAATACGGCGAAAAAATTACTAAACCACACCAAAGGAAGAGAGCAACCAAAAGGGGGGAGGGGGGGTATCTTTATTAGGGTTTATTCAACTTGATTGAACGAGGGTTTTTTATTTACACTTCAGCAAAGCAAGTGGAAATAACAACATACACAAGCACAAATACAATCCATACGCACACTGGTCAAAGTCCAATTGACATACAGAGCAATATGTGCAAGTGCAGCAGCAAACACCAACACAGAGCAACACAAGCCAACCCCCTATCAGTACAATGTAACAATTGTTCTATTTCTGGAAAATTCATTACATTTTATTGTTTCAGGAAACCCAAAACAACAGCAGCACAGGGAGAAGAAAACACTCATCCACCACACACCTCCTTCAGCTGACACACAAACCCACCCTCGCTCTCGTCTCGAGAGCACCCCATGGGAACGCGGTTCCCGGGAGCCCCAAAATCATCCCGCCTGACAAATCCCCGGCACGGTCGGCACCCAAACCCTGGCGATGAACGGCACCTCACAGACCGGCCGGGTCCCAGATAAACAAACCCAGCCGGGAGGGAAAACATCCCCAGACAGCGCAGCTGGGTTGTTTTTACTCTGAGTTTAAAAAGCAGCTGAAAAGCCTGAAAGGCAAAACTCACACACACAAGGTTAGGACCATTCCACACCCGCACTCTTCTCGCAGGCAGACAGACACAGGCACACACACACACAGTCACACACCCTTCAGCTTACACCCTGACTGCAGCCCTTACTCCAAACATCCCAGCCATGGAGATGCTCCGACACAGCTTCTGGATGCCGCTCCTCGACGTCGAACGGCGCGCGCCGGGAAAATCGGCAGCGTCGGTGACCGCGGAGATCCGGAGCCGCCTCGGGGACCTGCGAGACAACGGGAGGCGGTCAACGAGACGCCGAGGGCTGGGAGTTATTCCCACACCGGGCCCATAAGTCTTCTGCCCAAAAACCCATGAAAAAGAGATGAACCACTAAGTTTTATAACTCTTCTACTTAACCGTGACCCTACGTGCCGGGGCAGGGCAGCTCAAACCCAGAAAGCACACAGGGAAGTGTTTTACCATGTACAGCCCCGTGAAACAGAGTGGGCCGAGAGGCAAGAACTAAAACGCAGGGGAAAGCAGGGATTAGATACAATAAAATGTCGGTAGGGCCTTTTTTAAGCTGAACCTAAGTCGATCACTACATCAGGTTGAACTCTATGTTCACTTCCAAAGACATATGTCTTTTCAAATCCAGACAGCTGGTTTAGAACTTCTGTGTTGCTGTTTAGACATCAAGCTTTGGGGCTGAGGTTTTTTTATTCCCAGGTGCTTGCTGGCAGTAAAAATACACTTCACATCTGCAGTGTGTGCACGTGGCTTGGGCTGTGGATTCTGGGGCAAAAAAAATTCAGGAATCAGGGAAAGAAAGAGACGGAAAAGAGAAAGAGAAAGGGAGTGTGAAGGGAAAGGGAAAGGGAAAGAAAGGTGGAAGAGAGAAAGGGAAAGGAAAGGGAAGGGAAGGGAAAAATTAGACATAAAAATAATATTAAACCCAAAAATAAAAATAAATATGATGCCGCTCCCCATCCCGTTCCCCAGTTCCCCATCCCATCCCCCGCTCTCCATCCCGTTCCCCCACTCCCCCATCCCGTTCCCCCGCTCCCCCATCCCGTTCCCCGTCCCGTTCCCCCCCGTTCCCCATCCCGTTCCCCGTCCCGTTCCCCGTCCCGTTCCCCATCCCGCTCTCCCGCTCCTCGCTCACCGCCCGGGCCCGTCCGTGCCCGCCCGCCCCAACCGCTCCCGCCGATTCCAACTGGCCACGCGCAGCCCCGAGCCGCCTCCCCATTGGCCAGCCCTCGGCCCGCCCCGCCTTCCCATTGGCCGCTGGGCCCGTCAATCACGCGGGAAACCCCGCCGCCCGCAGGCGCTGTCCCACGGCGGCCGCTGGAATGCGGCCCGGGCACATCCCCAAGGGAAAAGGAGGCACAAAATGAGGAATTGGGAAGTAAAAGGGGAAGGCTGCGCAGCGCCCGCGGCGCCCCGACAACGAGGAGCAGCCCCCACTCCTCTCCCCATCTTCGTTTTGCACCCCCGAGCCCTGCACGTTATCAGGGAGCAGCCCCAACCCTCTCCCATCATTAACTCGGAGATATTCCATGGTTTTTCCAAACTGCTGAATTTATTGTGCTGAAGAGCCGCTTCGTTCAGCACACACCGGTCCATAGAGCTGCATAGAAAAGTGCTGAGATACAATTCCAGGCTTCCCCAGCCCATCTCCAGGTGTCACCCCCAGCCCTCCCAGGGGCTCCCAGTTCCCAGGGCAGAGCAGAACCAGCACCCAGCCAGCAGCTCCTCGGTCCTGCGAGGTGTGTGGCACTTCCAGAAGTACACGATGCCTTGGAGCAAGCTGGCCAAACAATTCCACACCTAAACCCTTCAATCCCTGCACGTCAAGGCAGACTCACAAATGCCCAAGAATTCGCACCTGCCATGGAAAAGTTAAAAGATCAACGTCTGCCTGAACTGCATTTGCAGAGTCCAATTGCACCCATTTTGCTCTGCCTCACGCTCGCAAATTGCCCGGAACGTGCTGTGTACAACAGCCTGGAAACCATGAAAAACTCCTGACACTGGTATCCTGACGCCTCTTGCAGACACCCAGCTCAGGGAAAGCTTTGCAGCAAAGCACATCCCAAAGGAGCTGTTTTCCCCGAGGAAGCCCAGCAGCGGCAGCGCTGCCCCAGAGCACAAAGCAGCAGCTCTGCTGGGGAAGAGCATCCTTCAGTTCCTCTGCTGCTCACTTGACCAGAGAGCTGTTCCTAGGCCACATTCACTGCCCCACCCTGGATGAAATACCTGCACCCCCCCCTTCCAAGTGCTCACTGCTCCCTGCTGTTCACGTGACCTTTTCTACATCAAACTACCAGGAACAGTACCCAGACAAATGGAGACCTTTCAAAAAAAAAAAAAAAAAAAACCTGGGTTTGCATAAATAAGCACTGAACCTAAAAACTTTTATGTTTCCAGTATTCCAACCATGTCCAGATGGTGAGCAGGTGCTAAAAATAACAACAGAAAAGCACAAAAAGACACAAATCTTCCTTCTCGACCTTCAATATCCTCAATTCAGGAAAATCACCAAACTCAACAGCTCTATATAGAAGGGGAAAAAACCCCACGTCTACTTTGAGCTGGTGAGAAGAACAGGAACCTGCAGCAATTAAGGCTGCACAGTCCACAGCAGCGAGAGCTCAGCACACGTCCAGACAGGCAATTCCAGCACCTAAATTAAAAAAAGAAGAAAAAGTTGATTACTTTTTTTAAAAGTTACTCTAAGTTAGTAAAACCAAACCAGCCTTTGCTCTTGATTTTGGCTCACTGATGCACACACACACACACAAGAAGCCAATGGTCACACAGGGCCCCCTTGCAGAATTCCTGATCCAAACCCTCGCCTTTCCTGCCCAGCACTGAGGGAAATCTGACAGAGGATTCATAAAGAGCCCTCGCTGAGAGCAGTCATCGCCCCAGGCCTTCAGGCTTGGCAAGATCCTGAAGTGAACGGACCCAAATTCAATTCCTAAATCTGAATCTCTGACAAGTCCTGTTAGAAAAACAGCGGACAGTCCATCAGAACACAGAATTAAAAGGCTGCACAAGGAATAACAGAAGCTTTTCCAGGAATAGCACAAGTTCCTTCTCTCCCTCACCGGTCCGGGACCGTGAGACCGAACCTTGGGCCCCAGGAGACAGGAGAGCTGTTATCAACACCCGAACCTCCCAAGCGTTGTTATTGCTCAGAGAGCTGCGCCGGCACTGAGCTACTCCCATGCACCTGCAGGGCTCTGGGGAGGGGCAAGACGACCTCCCACTCCTGCCTGGAGAAATTTCAACGCCCTAAAAAGTCATTTCCCTTCTCTCTCTCTGAGCCACGGCCAAAGCAGCTGTGTAGAACGACCCGGGGGATTTATGGGAGGGCTGATTCTCTCAGGAAAGACCCCAGACCCTGAGGAAACAAAACCACCCCAAATTTCCAGCTGAAAACACGCTGCCTCCTGAACGGGAGCGCACAAAACTCTCTAGAGCCAGACAGGAGGTGACAGACCGGAAAAAGCCAAAAGATGTGCTCTGCTTGCATGCACTCTGACTGGTAATTCCACAGGAAATTCCCCACGGATCGTCAGCAGTCGCCTACAACTTGTCCTCTGCAATCATGACTGCCTTGGCTTTCTGTGGAAGCGTTTCAAACATCCAGGGAGGGTTCAGGGCCTCGGCTGGCTCGTTTATGGCTCTTCCTGACAGGCCCAGGCCAAACCCAAGCACCCCCCTCACTGCTCCAGCCCCAGGTTCAGGGAAATATTGATACGGCTTAGAAATACTCTCCTTCCCTGAAACTCAGTCCCTCCCTGCACATCCCCTGAGAGGATTTACTCCGTCCTTTGTTCCCGACAGCACCTCTCCAGCGCAAATCCCACTTCACACAGACACTGACTAAGCAGACCTAAGGCAATGGTTCCAGCAGCAGCTGCAATCCCGAGCTCCCTGTCTCCTGCACAGCTCATCCAAGCACTCCCAGCAATCTCACCTCGGCCCAGACACCCTCTGTCCTCAGAGGGAAACACAACCCGATGGCACGCAGCTCTGGCACCACATTCCCTCTTCCCTTCTCCCTTTTTCCAGCACACCAGGCTGCTGGCAATGGCATTCCCATGGCAGTTCATCCCAGCACAGAGAAGAGGAGCCTGTGACTTACCCACACCATGGGCAGGACAAGGGGGGCCCTAGCTGACAGGGACGGGTTCTTCTAGCACAGAGGTTTCTGAGCCCAGAAAGGAGCCTTGCTTTGGCTTCCCTGACTTATTCAGCAGCCCTCTGGAAACACGTGGCAGGGAGGGAAGCTGCTTTTCCTGACACCATTCAGCTGCCAAAACCAGTAACCCCTCCACAGTGCTCCTGCAGCCTTGCCTGGCCCTGGGGCCATAGAGCAGGAGCCTTGTGGGCATGAACCTGCCCCTGATTCATCCCCTGAGCAAAACCCGCTAGTGAAAGGTGGTGAGAGCAACCAGGGCAGGGGTGGTAAGCAAATCTGGGACCCCTTAGGAGAGGCCTGTGCCACCAGAAATGTAGAATGGTGTCTTTCAGTTGAAGGGGACATACAGTGTTCATCTAACCCAGTTGCCTCACCAAACACAGTATCTGACATACAAAATAATAAGCAGAAACCTTATTTCTGATATTTCCTCACTTCTAAGTCTCAGAACTTGCAACTAAACCTACTCCATCTGAAAATCTGCGAATGTCATTTATTAGATTATTTGTAATCGTCCTCGCTGCTGAAGGGTTAACATGGTGTCCTTACATCCTGATGCTTATCAATAATTAAGGACACAGCAGAATTCTTCACTAAAATCTACTGTAGTCTTTTCCAGAACTGATTTCTAATCCTTTCCAAGACAGCTGCACAATTTATTATTAAAAAAAAAAGTGCTGAACCATATTTCACAACTTGCCAGCTGCCTGCCAGGGCAGAGGGGTGCATGGCTCTGGCAGGGAGGGCACAGCCTCAGCACCAGCCTGCCTGGAGAACCTAGCTCTGCTCAGTGCCTCAAGCAGCAGTGCCTCAGGAAGGACCCTTTCCCAGCCCATCCAAAAGGACATAGGCACTTACTGGTCTGGCCACAGGGAGGGGGTGAGTGCTGCAACGGGGAGGCTCCTGCACAAGTTTGGAGTGGGCAAAGAAGGCACAACTGAGAAGGAATGGCCACCTCAGCCCCTCTCCTTCATTACAGCTCTGCACCTTCCCCTACCTGTAGGTCATAGGGAGAGGTGACAATGGGCACTGAGGGAATTAGTTGGCTGAGCAAGCTGGTGGGCAGAAGGTCCAAGAAGCTGACTTGCAAAAAAACCCCAAAACCTAGAACGGTTCATCGTGATTAACCACATATCAGAAATGCCTTCCTCTCTAATGGTAAAGCCACTGACACACTTCTTCTTCTCTTGCTTTGTCATTTATCTCGTAAATCAACCCATCTGCTTTCAAACCAAACGTGCCAAGTAAATATGAAGATTATTAGGAAGCCTTTTTATTTCCCTAGAGCAAATTAAACAGCTGGAGGTTACATTTTTTTTAACATTGCCAAGCTGTTACCAGGCGTAACAAAAGGCAGTTGGCTGCACACACAGCCCCGCAATGTTTCACTGGGCTGATGCAGCAAAATCAAGGAACTTGTGCCTTGCACCCAGCTGCAAATGCCAGAGACGCACCGCTGATTTTATGGCAACTGTCACACCAGGAGAGCTGATCCTCCCAGACAGTGGAAGTACACAATTAGGTCACATTAAACATCGAGAAAATGCCACAGCAGTTCCACATGCCCACTACAAGGGAGTGACACTGGAAAACAGTTCCTAGCTGGCAAGAGCCATCCCAGCATCAGTGCATAATAAACTGCTAAAAGTTTACAGATGAAGTCTGAGGGTGCAGAAGCGTGAGCAATCACCCAAACAGAGGGATTCGTAACATTTTCCCACAAGGCAGGGAAGTAAGACAGGCAAGCACCAAAGCCTGGTTTATTCCCCCTGGGAAGCCACTGCTACCTCCTGTTCACAGAAACAGAGGGGCTGGGTACAGCATTCCTTCAGGAGGGTTTCCTTTAGGGCCAGAATAACAAGATGAAGCAGTGGTGCTCACAGCAGAAGCTTCAGACTTGTGTAGGCTTTTTTTTCCATGTACAACACCAAGCTCCTAGCCCTACCACAGGAGCAAAAGTGTTTGCAGTGTCCTGACCATTGCACCCACACACTACAGAGTACGTCCTTGGCCAGAGGTGGACTAGCGAGAAAAGCACAGCCCACTCTGCTTACAGAAAGCCTTTTGCATCCTGTCAGCACCACCTACGTTCAGCTTAGTCCAGTCTTGCACACCTGAAATCAAAGGTAGTTATGAAAGGCAGCTGTTGTCACAGATAACAGACATTCTGTTGCACAATTATTTGGTGCTCGCCACAAATTGCACCGAAACAACTTCTATGCCATTGCCACAACAGTGGTAATTCTTTAAAACATGAATAAAAGGGCTCTGTACAGGAGGGCAATGCTGCATGGGGAGAGAACACACCACACCATGTAAACTTCAACACTGTGAGAAGTGTCAGTCTATGTCTTTTTACTCCCATATACTCCCATGTATCTTGAAACTACTTGTGGAGTCTACTGATTACAAAAGCATGCTTAATTTTGCCTGTGATCAAAGACACAGCCATGATGCAGCAGCAAGCAGTGCACCTCAGGGAAATGTCACACAGTTTTTGGGATGGTAAGTGGGCAGCACAGCTTTCTCAGCACATGAATTAACACCTCAATTCTTTAAAAGTTTCCATTTTACCAGTTTCTTCACCAGCACTAGTTGTCGTGATCAGCAGTCCTGTTGCAATATCTCCTCTGCATGCATCCTCACAGAGCATCCCCATGGTTTGCTCCCCAACACAAGAGCAAGGCTATTCTTTACACTTTTAGGTCAGCCCTTTAGCACAGGCCAAGAGCAGCAGCTCATCCCAAAAGCAGCTGTCAGAAAGGCACAGGCAGATACGCATGCAGGAAGTAACCTCCTGAGGTACTGCTGCTGCACTGCCCATGACCAGGTCTGAGAGCAAAGCCACGCACCAGCACATGCTAAGAACCAAGCTGAGGGCTTAGAGGAAACAACCAACCTCCAGGATATTTTGAATTGTGAAACTTAATTTAAGCTACAGCCCAGAACAAAGAAGTTATGACACCCTCATAAACCAGATTTAGTCTGCTCTGTCATGGCACAAGATTACAATGTCACACTTTCACAGAATGGTTAAAGATTGGAAAGGGACCACTGGAGGTCACCTAGTTCCCAGACATGCAAGGGTCCCCCAAAGCAGCTTATTGAGGATTGTGTCCAGATACCTTCTGAATACCTCCAAAGAGGGAGACTCCACAACTTCTCTAGGCAATCTGTTCCAGTGCTTGGGCATCCACACAGTGAAGCTCTTGCTAATGTACATCAGTTTCTGCCCGCTGCCTTTTGTACTATCGCTGGGCAAAACCCAACCAGAGCCTGGCTCCATCCTCTTGGCACTCTCCCTTCAGATACTGATAGACTTTGATGAGGTTCCCTCTCTGTCGTCTCTTCTCGAGGCTGACCAGGGCCAGCACCCTCTGCCTTTCCTCACACATGAGATTCTCCTTAATCATCTTTGTCACTCTAAGCCGGACCCTCTCCAGAGGCTCCATGTCTCTCCTGTCCTGAGGAGCCCAGAACTGCACACAGCACTCCAGATGCGGCCTCAGCAGGGCCGAGCGAAGGCGCGGGGTCCGTCCCTCCCGGGGAGGCTCCGGCGGCCTGTGTGAGGGCCGGGCAGGAGCGGGGCGCGCCGGCCGCTCCCTCTCGCGGCCGCGGGGCCGCGCTGGGCTCGCAGCGCTGCGGCTGCCGGGCCCTCGCTCCCGGCAGGGCCCGGCCTGGGCCCCACCGCCCGTGCGGGAGCACCGGCCGCCGGACCCGCCTCCCGGGACACAGCCCCGCTCCCGCCCGACCCCGGCCCCGCTTACAGCGCCTCGAGCCCTAAGTGACAGCTGGGCTTCGCAGGACCGAGCGCCATGGAAAAAGGGAATCCAGCCGAAATACGCACGCCTCACGCTCCCAAGCTGTAGGGTGGGCTCTGATGAGAGCAAGAGCTCATCAAGACAGGCCCAGCCTAACCTGGGGGAGACCTGGGACAGAGGAGCTTGAATGTCCCATACCTGGGAAAGCAACAAAAAGCCTTAACCCAAAATTATTTAAGTAGTTCATATTCAGCATAAGTTTTCCTCCCTAATTCCCCATGCCCTCCCCACGACCCCAGCCAGCCTGGGTTTTGTAGAGTAATTTTAGGGCTCCGTGTTTCTGACCAGATCTCATCTACCGTGACATGTGACAGAGCCCAGTGAGTGGAAGGCTCCAGCCCACAGATCCCCAAGAAAATCTAAGATTTCCTTGCTGCTCATGCAGTTTTCTCAGACTGTTTGTCAAAAGTTATTGGTGGCTATTTTTTAAATGAAAGGAGTAGAGAGAAAATAGCTTTGAGGCATATTGGGCTAGCATATTGTTCAGACTCTGTACAGGAACAATAAAGCTTTTAGGATCCTTTGATTGACATATATAATGAAGGTAGCTGTCAAACCTTTGTGCAGCAATTTTATTTTGTATTGACAAGCTATTTCACTGGCCAGGGTTTTGCATAAAAGGAATAATTCACATTGTTGTGGTGCTGCTATTTACAGAGCCTAGAGGACAGTGGCATCACTACAATATAAAGATTAATATTCAAATTTCTTTTGAAATACATAACTCTGTATGCAACCTATCCTACGTGCGCATCTTCATACAGGGAGAAAGGCATTGTTCTGCAGAGAGAAGGGGGCCTGGAGCTGCTGGGGGTTGTTGTTCATTCACTGATTCATCATGTAGCTTTTGAAAAGCCACTTAGTCACTCTGCAGTTGAATGTTTCTCTCTGGGGAGCAGAGAACAAAGCCTCAACACAAACTGCCATCACTGTTACCAGTCAGTGGCAGAGCTCACAGAGCCAGCATGGGGTCAAGGGGCTGCTCTGAGCAGCCCTTGTGTGCACAAAGCCCAGGACAGCTGTGCTCCTCCCAAAGAAGCTTCTTTCTCCTGCCAAAGCAGTGGCAGGGTCAGCTTGGGCTACCTGAGACAGCAGTTGCTGCTTGCCCACTACCTTTCTTTGATTATGAACAATAACTTGCCAAGAAATCACTAGCCTCAGAGAAAACAGGCAGAAAGCAAACGAGAGGGCAAAGCAAAACATAAAGGAGAGGGGGGGAAAAAAAATACACATAAGCAAGGATGACTCTCACACTGTATTTGCTATGCAGTCAAGCCCACAAGTGGGTTGTGTATCTGAAGGTGGAAATACAAAGACGTGTCCTGTTCCCTGGGGAAAGGTAAGCAACTTCTCAAATGATCTTTAGAGGCTATTATCAGTCTCGCACTAGCACTGACATACCCTGTGCCCAAAGCCACAGCATGCACACACTGTATCCATAAAAAGAGATATTCATAGCTCTGCAGCTCATAGAAGTGCTGTGCCCGTGCTCTGGTACCAGTATCATTTAAAACAAAACAAAACAAAAAAAAGTTTGAGTTGCAAGTGAGGGTATGGAAGAACTTGCACGGCAAGAATTTGGAAAGAGCATGGTAATCCAGCTTGGTCAATGGGCACACAATTTTTTAAGAGTGTACCACGTTTGTTTGTTCAGTCATTCCTATATTCATTTTCAAGTCCAGAGACAGCAGCTTCATGTCTAGCCCCAAAATAACAGCACTGTCTGAGACAAAACCAGCTTGGTCAGGGGTACCAGAGCTTTTCCCAGCCCGTTTATGTAATAAAGCATTATATACAACTGTTGGAAAACATACCAGTTTAAAAATCTTTTATCTATGACTTTAGCCAGGTTTGCTCATCTTTGCCTCAGGGGAAGGGAACTGAAGCTTCTTTCCAGGGCATTGTTTCTCTAGGTGAGGCCTGATGGGCTTAGCATTTCAACAGACTGGGAGCAGCCCCAACAAGATAAAGCCATCGATGGAACATCAACAGAACCAACAGAACGTCAGTGGCCATCTAGGAACATCTACCCCAGACTCTGCCTCCGGCAAAGACTGATAAGAAATTCAAGCAATGAAGATCTAATTAACATCAGAAGCGAAGAAATCCGGATCTAATAGGAGAGCAGATACTAGGAACTACACAACTTGAGACCAATGAACACTGACCCAATTCGTTTCTGTGAGTTTTGACTGCAGAAAAGATCTGAAAATTCTAGTAAAGATCATGTGTCATGGAATGATTCTCCGCACACCCGGGCTATGTGCGGATGAGATGATTTCTGTGGTACATCCTGGCCAGAGAAGAAAGTAGTGCCTTGACTCTCTAACATTAAAAATGTTGTTGGAGGGCTTTTTGTTTTTCCTGCAGTTTCAGTGACACAACCAGGAAGCAGAACAGGAGCTATATGTCCCTGTTACTTGAGTCCTAAAATACAGAGAAAGAAGACAGGGCAGAGAGCAAAGAAGAAAAACAGAGCTTTGTCCTCATTCACATGATAGCCCTGTAAGGCTTTAACCCAAAAGATATAACTGTATAGTGAAACATCTATGGGGGACTCTCTTGCCTGGCACAGAGGGGTTCTGCAGATAGACTTCCAGGGTGGGGAAAGAGTACCAAGTCGGCAACACAAATTACTTCAGGCCAAACTCCAATACATAACTAGAGATTCCATAGATACATCCAGCCTTAAGCCCAGGAGCAATACAGGTGGAGAGAACGGAGCCTGGGTGATTAAAACTACCTATTTAAGCAGTTCAAGGTAGCTGGAAGCAGCACTGGTGCCTCTGGGTTTCTCTGTTCATTATTTAAGGTGAACATAAAAACACAGAGTGCAGGAGCCCAAGGATGTTCCTCACTGGCTTCAAGCTGGCAGTTTGCTAAAAGCAGCGCTCCTTGGTTTCCTTGGTTTGCCGACCAGCAGTGCCACCTCCCCTCCCTGCTGCCACGGTGCTCAGCCTTCCCCAGGGTTAACAAAAGGGCACCTTACTCTGCTTCGCCAGATTTCAGCTCTGAGAATTTCATTCTGAACAGTTCAGCATCTGCTTTAGCCAAAACAGTTCCGCTATTTCCAGGAATATTATTAAAGGAAAAATATACTGCTTGGCACACGCTACCTAAATTCAGGCAACCTTTTATATGAGGATCTCTAGCTTCGGAAGGGAAATTTTGAAATCTGGCAGAGAGGTGACCTTTGTGGTAGAAATGTGTCTATCCCTATCAAAACCTACCTACCTTTGGCCAGATTACAGAGCAGGGAAATACTGCAGTTAAGGGCGCAGTAACGAGTTCTGAGAACTGCAGTTACTTGCTGTTTCTGCTGTGGGCAAGAGGTCCCTGATCTCCTGCAGAGCTGCAGCTTGTGCTCACCCACTGCCTTGGCCAGTTACGGCTGCACAGGTCCTCCATGGCTGGATGACGAAATTACAGAGCCAAGGGTGAGCGGAGAGACCAGCATTCCATCTGACGCCTACATACATTCCCGTAACTTTCGGATACGGGACAGCCCCATCTGCCACACAGCCCAGGGTCAACGTCAGCATCACGAGTGCTGCGCAGGCACGAGGGCACTGCAGGAAACAAACTGCGACCAAAAAACCCAGGGCCATTACAATACATCGATGCACAGCTGGAAGAATTAATGTCAAGCAGACAATGGCATTGCAGACGTCCCCTAATAACGAAGGCTTGAATCTGCTGTCTCAGTAAAACTCTCTAAACGAGGTTTGTGTGCAGCTTATGGGGAGTTGATGAAAAAAATATAAATATAGGCCATCATTCTGCAAAGCTTCACAAACCCAAACCCTTGCATTCAGGTGCCATCTCTCGGACTTTGCTGCAAAATCAAGGCCATTCACGTTAAAAGCACAGACAAGAACATCTGCTCAAACTGATGTGTTTTAACTGTATTAGTTAATTATCCAGACAACTCTTCTTATGTCATGGAAATGCAGTTTGAACACTGGCAGATAAATGCTCTTGCATTAAAAAGGGAGAAATCAGTATTTGCTGTTGGATGTAAGCAGCCATTAGAAGAAACAGTCCCACCTTTCACCCAAGCATACCTTCTCCCCATCTTCAGCACATTATGCAGTCCTTCTGTGTATCCGTGTGTGGGATCTCAGGACTCATATCCATATACCGAGAACTGGCATGTCATCATCATCCTGGAGAATGATTTCAGTTCATTAAGTGCTGCTAGGAAAAAGATTATAATTCCTCTCACCAAAAGCCTCAACAGGCTACAAAGGAAGAGTACAAGGAAAAGTTAACTTCTGTCTTCATTATATGTATGCCCTTTCCTCATGCATAAAGCAGGAGCAACACAGAACTTCTATACATATAAAGAAGTTCTATAAATAGATAGATAGATTATATACTTCAGTACATATATATATGTAGATAGATATAGATCTATGTATTATTATATACATACTTCAGGTCTGGTTAAAGCACAGCGGCGAGCAGAGGGGGTCTGTGGTGCTTTCATTCCGTGAGAGAAGAAAACCGTACCTCCTGCAGAAGGCAAACTGTCCATGCAGACTGCAGAAGGCACTCAACAAACAGTTTTGGTTTGTCACTCAAGT